>NW_003549942.1:0-4271 GCF_000090795.2 Amphimedon queenslandica | reverse complement strand
TAGGCTTAAGGTATAACATGTTACACAATGATACATGTATGTATTTATCTCTCTCTCTCTCCCTCTCCTTTTAAGGATACAATGTACAGTATAAATTCACATACATTATATGCAATCTCAGAACTATCCACATGTAGCTAGTCTAGCTACACAAGCTATACACAATGATATGCATTGCACTCCTCTTGATACTATACTAACACTTCCAAATACTATGGGTTAATACTATGGGTTTAAGTTACATATACCACATAAATTCTCTCTTATCTTTCTCTGTCCCTCCTCTCTCTCTCTTACTTCTGATATAAATCCTTTTTCTTTCACGACACGTCTGACCTCATCCCTGTTAGTAGCTGGATTGTGAGGTACAGTCAGTGGAGTCACTTGAGATCCATGACACAGTATAGCATCACCCAGTCCAGTATTAGCTACATTGAGAGTGTACCCTCCTCCTGATGGAACTTCCTTTAAATGTGCTAGTATCATTGATGCTCCATACTTGAGTCCTATGGAGCCGAATCTCCTATTGGAGTAATAACAGCTTGTAATATGATACACTAGTCATTATATGATTTCTTAAACTCTTAATTATAATTCAGGGCTGGGAGCTAGTGTCAAGTATTACTGGCTATGTGGAAATTTTGGATCAAAGCCGATTGCTTGAGATACATGTATATGCATAATATGCAATTGAATATGATACTGAGAATTTGGTACAGGAAAATAAGAACTTTTAGTAATTGCTCTATTATTATTGCAACATATAATTTATTTTCATTGCATTATCTTAAAAATGAATTGTTTAATTCCTTTTAGTTAGAAACAATGCCAAGGGCTTACATTCAAAAGCAAGTCAATGAAAAGAAGATATACTTGTATGCTTTGAATGCTTTATGACATCTAATTGTGCAAATTCAACAAAAATTATATAGATCTAGCATTTAAAGAATTTTTATGCTCAAAAAATAAATTACTTGCTATATTAGTCTACAGCAATTATGCACCGTAGCAGCAATCAATGAATAAACTGTTTCTTTACTTGTTGCATGCAGTTGTCTAGTGAAAGCAGACCCATGGGACCAGTACTGGTCTGATGATTTGTTGTCTATCTCAACACAGTCTCCTAGCACTTTCTTTACTTCAATACCAACAAATGCTGGAGATATATAACTGTAATGAAAAAGATATACAATAAATAACTATAAAGAAGTTGAATAGATATCATATTTGCTGTAGATAACACAAACAAGCCTAGGTATAGTAAAAAGAATTTTTTAAATCACCAAATTTGGTCATGTTACAATTTTAATATATTTAGTAGAGTAAAACAGATGTAGCATAACTGAATCAATTTGTATCACTCAGGCAACATAAAGTATGCAGTTATTTGCTGTGCTTGCACTTTATGATATAAGTGACTGGATATTATATATATAACTGTATATAGGTACTTTCAAGCCAATATAAAAGTAACGCTAATAGTTACAAGATGATTGATGTCTCTCAATGGAGAGCAAGTATTGGACTGTGGAACTACTGTCAAGCTGCTTCCAGTAGACCAGCTAATGGCCACCACTCTCACTCATTCAAAGCTGCAGTAGACAGCAAGTCAGGCAGTACTACATCAGGAGAGAAGACATCTAAACTGCCACCAGCTCTGTCTCTTATTGCTTTAATCCTTCTCCTCTTTCACTCTCTCTCTTTATTAAGACACATCTTGATGATTCCTCCAACAGGTAAACAACAATTGCAACTTTGTACTTGTATATTTACTAGTATTTTATTATTAGGTAACTGCTACCAAGTACAATGTACTACTAGTGTTACTGTTACTGATACAAATTACCTCCAGTCAGTAGTCTTACCTGGAGGCAGCAGTTCTAACCTGATTTACAATAATCTCTATTTGATTGTTTGTCTACATATGCTCCTCCTCTTATCAGGAGATGTTGAACTCAATCCTGGTCCTATGATGAATGATCGACCTACAGTATCGCTTCTAATTCAATGGCTTGACCCACTCGTTGATTGGCAGTCATTTGGTTGTTGCTTGCCTGGAATAACACAACATGATGTATCAAAAATTGAAGCTGATTACTCCAAGGTGAATGATCGAAAGAGGGAGTTATATTCAAAATGGCTTTCTGTTTATTCTGAGGCAAAATGGAGTGACGTCATTACTGCATTAACTATCAGAAAGGAAAACACTCTTGCACAAAATATTATTGATAGATGCCCTTTAGTATCTAGTGACAATGGTAATGCAGCCACTGTGAGTACTATTAAGAAACAAGAAGTAAAGTTTAACACAAAGGAAGGTGAAAAAGAAGTTTTGAATACACTGGAAGAACTCAACAAATCATTTACCGATCTTGTCACAGAAGTACAAACAGCATTTGATGAGAAAGAAACTTCAGATCCTAAGCTGCTCATTAATATGACAAGATGGATTGAAAGATACATGAACTGGAATGACAAACTAACAAATGCATCATTGAATGAAACATTCAAAATTATACATCCATACTATGACTTCATTGACTGCAACTTAATAGTAGATTTAAGTGAAAAGTTTCTAAATGGTGTTACATTTGGCGAAAAGAAGTTGAATATCATAATTGAACTACAAAATCACAAGGAAAAAGCCAACACATTTAGATCTTCAAGCATTGTGACATATCTTCACCAGTCATTATTACAGATTTATCAGGATCACATACCAGATCTAGCAAATATGCCATATATTATTATAAAGCTTAATAATCCATGGTATGGTAGTAATCTGAACAATTTGGCTCTTCTAATTCAACATTTGCTTCCAGTGAAACTTGCACAATCTTTATTGAAGCATATAACAATTATTACTGGATCAGTAGTTATTAAATACAGGGTGCTAGATTCTACAGCTGATAGTCTAATAGAATATACTGGAGGAAAGTTACAGTTTATGCGTCTCATTGGTATATTTAGTTTAGACATTAATGATCATCCTGTCCTTCAAGAAGATGAAAATATGAACTTCACCTTTGAACTAGCTCTCTTTGAGGCAGTCACAGCTGGTAATATTGAAGCAGTGAAGTTTCTTCTTCAATTAGTTTACATTGATCATACTAATGAAGAAGGCAGGACACCACTAATGTTAGCTTGTGAAAGAGGACATGAGGACATTGTACACAGTTTACTGTCTGCTGGAGCTAATGTTAACATTCAGGACAATAAAGGATGGACTGCACTAATGAGAGCAAGTGAACATAATCACATTTCAATCATTCACGTGTTACTACAAGCTAATGCTAATCCTCACCTGAAGAAATCAAATGGATCAAATGCTTTAATGATTGCTAGTTATTATGGTAACTATGAGGTTGTTGAGCTATTGATTAGTAAAGGAGTTGATTATAAATATCAACGAGAAGATGGGGTGAATGCTTTTATTTTGGCTTGCCAAAATGGGCATATTCAAATTGTTGAGCTCTTGCTAAAGGAACAAGTTGATCCTAATGTTCAAAGGAATGATGGAGGGAATGCTTTTATGTTGGCTTGTCAAAATGGTCATATTCAAATAGTTGAACTGCTGCTGAAGGAACCAGTTGATCCTAATGTTCAAGAGAAAGATGGTTGGAATGCTTTTATGCTGGCTTGTAAAAATGGTCACACTCAAACAGTTGAACTGTTGCTGAAGGAACAAGTTGATCCTAATGTTCAAGAGAAAGATGGTTGGAATGCTTTTATGCTGGCTTGTGAAAATGGTCACACTCAAATAGTTGAACTGTTGCTGAAGGAACAAGTTGGTCCTAATGTTCAAAGGAATGATGGAGGGAATGCTTTTATGTTGGCTTGTCAAAATGGTCATATTCAAATAGTTGAACTGCTGCTGAAGAAACAAGTTGATCCTAATGTTCAAGAGAAAGATGGTTGGAATGCTTTTATGCTGGCTTGTAAAAATGGTCACACTCAAACAGTTGAACTGTTGCTGAAGGAACAAGTTGATCCTAATGTTCAAGAGAAAGATGGTTGGAATGCTTTTATGCTGGCTTGTGAAAATGGTCACACTCAAATAGTTGAACTGTTGCTGAAAGAACAAGTTAATCCTAATGTTCAAGACAGAAAGGGTCATACAGCTTTAATAATTGCCAGTGCTCATGGACACCATGAAGTAGTTAAGTTATTATTAGATTGGGAAGCTGATCCTACTATGAAATCTAGCGGAGGCCACACTGCATTAGCAGTAGCCAAAACTGATGAAATAAAGACGTTGCTTAAAAATTGCT
>NW_003549941.1:0-4272 GCF_000090795.2 Amphimedon queenslandica | reverse complement strand
ATCAAATTACCACAGGTGGAAACAATAATGGTACTAGTAGCATAGAAATTACAGAACTCCCATCCAAAAAACGGGGTAGGAAAGTCTTGCTTGGTGAGAATCTCGATCTGAAAGTCCAGCTGTATTTAAAGGGTGAGAGATGGAGGTGGAGGGGTGTCTTCCAGAATAGCTATGGCAGCTGCACGGGGAATTCTTCGAAAGTGTAACAGGTCTATGTTGGCCAAGAATGGTGGTCCTATTCTCCTTACTAGGTATTGGGCTCAAGAACGACTACGAGAAGGAGATACGCAAGAGACATCAAATTACCACAGGTGGAAACAATAATGGTACTAGTAGCATAGAAATTACAGAACTCCCATCCAAAAAACGGGGTAGGAAAGTCTTGCTTGGTGAGAATCTCGATCTGAAAGTCCAGCTGTATTTAAAGGGTGAGAGATGGAGGTGGAGGGGTGTCTTCCAGAATAGCTATGGCAGCTGCACGGGGAATTCTTCGAAAGTGTAACAGGTCTATGTTGGCTGAGAATGGTGGTCCTATTCTCCTTACTAGGTATTGGGCTCATTCTTTACTTAAAAGAATGCAATACGTTCAAAGGAAGGCAACCATGTCATTGAGTAAATGGACGTCCTCAAATTTCATTGAATGTAAGAGAAATTTCTTGACTGACGTTGCCACTACCGTGGAAATGGAAGAAATTCCTGGAGAGCTTGTCCTCAATTGGGACCAGACTGGGATCAGATTGGTCCCTTCTTCTACTTGGACAATGGAAAAGAAAGGTGAACGTCGTGTGGAAATGGTCGGAGTTAATGACAAACGACAAATTACTGCCATATTTTGTGGCAATGCTATGGGAGATTTCCTTCCAATTCAATTGATTTATAAGGGAAAAACACCTCGTTGTCATCCTCGGTTCAAATTCCCCACTGACTTTAATGTGACACACTCGCGTAACCATTGGTCCAATGAGGATACTATGATTGAATACATCGGCAATATTATTCTGCCTTATGTAGCTTGTGTAAGGGAGCGACTCAATACTGATAGTGCTGCCCTTGTAATCATGGATAATTTTAAAGGCCAAGCTACACCTAAAGTCATTCAATACTTGCAAGACAATAATATCCTTATCTCATGGCTTCCTCCCAATACCACAGACCGGCTCAAGCCTATGGATCTGTCAGTGAATAAGCCACCGAAGGTATATCTGAAAAACAAGTTTGATGAGTGGTATTCTGAAATGGTGACCCAGCAATTAGAAGGCAAGGATATTGAAGACCTAGAAGATTTGGAACTCACACCTGTTGATCTAGGGATGCCAGTCCTAAAAGAAATATCAGCGAAATGGTTTGTTGAGATGTTTCAATACATGAGTGAAAACCCACAGTTCATTGTTAATGGTTTCGTTCATTCTGGAATTAGTTCAGCGATAGATGGAGTCATTGATATAGGATCAACAGAAAGTAAAGGAATTAGTGATTGTCAAGGATCACCGACAGAAGATAACGCTGAGTGGTCTTTAGTTTTAAAAAGATATTTTACTCAAAAGCGAACAACCAGGGAGAGAGAAATGTGCGTGCTTATATATACTAGCAAGATGTCCAGAATGTTCTAGAAGAAGGATACAAACACAAGATCAAGAGACTAAGAGAATAATCTAGAAAGTTCCTGTTTACACAAACAATTAATACACAATAAATAATACACATGTACATACAGTAATAACATATAGATCTAATCTGTCAAAAGTGGTTAAATAATATCCTCAACAATTGTTATCCCATGGTGATCCATTACAGTGATACTGATGATACAACCGATAAAGGTAGTGAAGAAACTAGTGATATTGATGATGATACCGTAACTAGTAGCAAGAGGGATTTAGAGGACACCTCAGATGATGATGATGAATAATGGAAACATGCATGATTAAACTCACTACTATGATGACTACTATACTGACCTATTGTCAACTTATGTTTTTATTAAATATATAAAAAGAGTTTCATACTTGACTAATAATAATAATTATTATTATTATTACAATTATACACATACACTTAGAATAAGCTCAAATCTGTAGACAATTTGATCAATTTCTTGATTTCTTGAGCCTCACCGTCAAATATAAGTAAGCAAGGGATCTCTAATCCCCCTTGAGGAAGGTCTGAGGAGTGTCTTTGCCTGCCAGTTGGTCGACAGGTGATGATTCCTCCCCTTCTAATAAATAGTGAACAAAGCCGAGATATTTTTTTAGGTAGATGTCCTACAACTACGCCATCCTTAATGACTGATACAGCATACATATCAGCAGCATTAGTCGGGTCTCTTTCACAGTGAAGGTTTTCACCAACAACAACGTCCCATATGTCGAGGTAGACATGATATCCTCACACACACGACTCTACCTCAAAAGACTCCATCTTTTATTATGCTACTTTTTTTAACGCCCACCGGACTGTAATATTGCACTGCTATGGTTTAATTTTAACCGTGTTTAATTTTCACCACTAGCCATCCCGGCGAAAATTAAACACGCGAAAATTTCTCTGGCAAAAATAAATCTACACGAAAATTTCCCGATCTACGGTACACATGATTTACGCATCGAGGACATTGTAAAGGAATTTGTTACATTTAATGAGCATAGACGCCAATATTTTGGACAGTATTAATTTCAGTACATGCTATGTATTAATGATCAATTGTAAAAATAATACCTTAGCCCCCCCAACTTTTAGTTTGTTCCTACCCCTATGCACCTGTCCAATGACTTTTTAAGATTTGAGTAGTCCCCATGCATTCTAGGAAAACTTTGGCTGCATAAAGCTCTCTTTTGAAGGTATTCTATAAACTGGTACTCTTTGCAAGTATCCATTTTAGTATGGTTTGAGATCTTTTCTCCCTCTAGCTTCTACATTGATGACACAAAAGCAATTATGATGAGATGTCTAGATTGATGTCACTATTATCTAATGTATTGAGTGTTTTTTATCTTAATTTTCTCTTAAGCCGTGTTTTATTGAGGACATCAAGAATAGTCGGACCTACAGTGGAATTTCTCCCTCTGGCAACTTTACCGTTGACTAATAACGAAAATCTGTGGGATTAGTATCGTTCCCTAGGAATCTCTCCAATGTAATGAGCTACAATGAAGTGGCTATTTTTGTCCTGTGGATATTTGGAAGGCTGTTTCTGCAAGTGAAGAATACTGCCGTTTATTAATTATTTTTGATAAACTTGCTATGCATGCAACTTTTATTTCATTTCAACTGTTAGTTTTTACATTATAGAATTGTTACAAGTGTCAGTAATACTGCAGCATCAAGAAATATGAAATAAACAGGGTTTGTAATTTTAACATCTACAGGGCGGCCATTTTGAATCAAATTAACCCGTAACGAGCATCAATCATTAATGTGCGAGCCCTGTAGACACTAGTCTTGCGTAGCCAGCCCCTCCCTCAACGGGAGGGTCTGGTTGAATGAGTGTACATCATTCGTTCTCCGTGATTAATTAAATAAGTCCGTATTATGTTTGTTCACCACCGCATACTTTATGCAACACGTGGTTAAATATCTGCTATCTGTTGTTGGCGAGGCTGTTGGAGAGAGCAGGCTACAGTTTTTGTCTGGATGGCTAAACAGCTTCTCTTCTGCTTCTTTTCTCTGCTTTAGTGCCAGAGTTTTTAGCTTGAGTAAGAGCATTTGATGTACCACGAGGATTAAGGTAACGCCTACTACAACCACATCCGGTTCACCCTGTTTTGGGGTGAAGTAGAACGAACGATCTACACTCATTCGACCAGACCCTCCCGTTGAGGGAGGGGCTGGCTACGCGAGACTAGTAGATACCCGGTTAGCGCATTATTCCTCACCCAGTTAGCGCATTATTCCTGGACAGTCGTCCGGAGTTAGGTGTAACTGTTCCTGGAAACTATCCTTAGGGATAGACACTATGAATAATAAGTAGTTTAGCTTAATTAATGATTAATGAATATGGGGGAGGGATGTCAAGGAGCTATGGAGGCTCACTCAGGAGCTCGCTCAGGAGGCTGAAAGCCTGAAACATCAAGAAAGGCAGCTCAGTGGATCATGGTTTTTCAAATCACGAAGTGGATGGAGTACTGGTTAGTATCTAGTAGGCTTACATGTATACAATCATTATTCAGTAGTCAATTACTGAATATATATAATCCATTACTATTAGTCGAGCTATTAGTACTGTTCATTTGATATTGTTCCTTAGTCCTTGTCCATGCATATTATGTTTTTACA
>NW_003549940.1:0-4274 GCF_000090795.2 Amphimedon queenslandica | reverse complement strand
CAAAACACTCGAACATCAAAGAACACTTTCCTAAAGCGATGGCCCCAGAATCCCTCAGCAGAAATGTCCAGTCTAGCTTCATCATCTGTGGATGCTGTCCGATATCGCAAGGTTTCCCCAGTGAGGGGTTGTAAGACTGGTTCCTTGACGACATTCGGACAGACATCTTTCATCAAAGAAGCAGAGAGATCCCGTACATCATTATGCCTCAGGTTGATTAGGCCACCGTGAACACAAACCAAGGAGTGATCGATGGAAAATGGATCGCCCATGGTTTTTTCTGAAAAATGGCTCCGAAATCACCCCAATTTTTTATTACATTTTCTGATACATATTGATGTACTTATGCTGCATAGCAAGTTTGAGCTGATTCCGACTTTAATTTTTTGAGTTACGGCCATTTTAAAAAATTTCCAAAATCTGAAAAATACCCAAGGCTATAGCCCATGGTTTTTTCTAAAAAATGGCTCCGAAATCACCCCAAATTTTTAATACATTTTCTGATATATATTGATGTACATGTACTTATGCTACATAGCAAGTTTGAGCTGATTCCGACTTCAATTTTTCAAGTTATGGCCATCTTGAGAAAATGCCAAAATTCTGAAAAATACCCAAGGCTATAGCCCATGGTTTTTTCTGAAAAATGGCTCCAAAATCACCCCAAATTTTTATTACATTTTCTGATACATATTGATGTACTTATGCTGCATAGCAAGTTTGAGCTGATTCCGACTTTAATTTTTTGAGTTACGGCCATTTAAAAAAAAATTCCAAAATCTGAAAAATACCCTAGGCTATAGCCCATGGTTTTTTCTGAAAAATGGCTCCGAAATCACCCCAAATTTTTATTACATTTTCTGATGCATATTGATGTACTCATGCTGCATAGCAAGTTTGAGCTAATTCTGACTTCAATTTTTCAAGTTATGGCCATTTTAAGAAAATGCCAAAATTCTGAAAAATACCCAAGGCTATAGCCCATGGTTTTTTCCAAAAAATGGCTCGGGAATCACCCCAAAATTTTATTACATTTTCTGATACATATTGATGTACTTGTGCTGCATAGCAAGTTTGAGCTGATTCTGACTTCAATTTTTTGAGTTACGGCCATTTTAACAAATTTGCCAAAATCTGAAAAATGCCTAAGGCTATAGCCCATGGTTTTTTCAAAAAATGCCTCCGAAATCACCCCAAATTTTTATTACATTTTGTGATGCATATTGATCCCCTTATGCTGTATAGAAAGTTTGAACTGTTTCCAACAAATATTTTTAGAGTTATGAGCATTTTTTAACAGCCAATTTTTGAGAAGGCCATAATAATTATAGCTGTATAGCGGGTAATTTGAAATTTTGGTAAATTGCAAAATTTTTCCTAATTTAATTTACGCTATTCAGACGACTCCTCACTCAAACTGACCTGACAATGCAGAAAAGCTGTCAAGGACACTTGGCCTATAAAATAAAGGACACATTATGTCACGTGATACATTTGTTCTAACCACGTGAGTGATTCGTGTTCCATTTTCCCCACAAAATTAGAGAGTGAGCCCTTCACATCCCCTACTTTCGCCAGTATAGCAACTATGGCGGCATCTAATACCTTGTCTTGAGCTGGCTGGCCTGTATTAGCCTAAGAAAATAAGAAAATCACACAAAACAAAGCGCCATTTTACTTACGGACATAGCTACTAACCGGATACTTGTTCCGTAAACTGTAACCACGTGGATTTACCCGGGGATGTTTTGACACATAGAGATACTACAAACACACATGTTTGACACCAATCAGCAGTTAGAGTTTTGGTGTCTGTCATCTACAAACAGTGAAGCAGCAACAACAATGGTGAGTCTATCTATCAAATTTAGCCAAATTTAAAACTGTCTTTTTAGGTAGTAAAGTTCAACTCAGAAGCCAGCACACTAAAAGTTGTTCTCCTAATAGTTACCATTTTGGCCAACGTTACTAACCAGGCTGTGTACCTCACACTCAAGGAGGCAGAGAGCAAAGCAGAATTTGCTGCAACTGTAATTGGACTTTTTGCTGCATTTTATGTTATATTTGTAGCTGCAGTGGTACTCAGCATTCTTCTTAGGCATAAGGATTATATCACGGACCAATCATACAGTGAATTCTTGATCATAATAACAGCCCAAGTTTTAACAGGAATAGGAGGCCTGTGCTTTTTCATTGGTGATAGGATATTACCACTCCTCACAACGTTTGGCCCTGAGCTTAACTGCAATGAAAATTGCATTGATACAGCAGCTATTACTGGGACTGCACTAGTAGTGGTCTCTCTCCTGGTTTTTCGCTTTGTCCCACTACTCATATTCAAGCTGCACATTGTTACCAATACATACCAACATTCTGCAATGATTGTGAAATGTCATTCGATGTGGCACAGCATCATCGAGGCAATGTCACTCATTGTAGAGCTTGATGCCTGGTTTGTCATCATTGCTGACATACCATTGGAGAATCCTAATTTCTGCCCCAAGCACCAGCTTATAGTAGCATGGGTACTCTATGTTTTCATTGGAGTCATATGGATAGGAATGCTAATGGCTATAGTTCTACCAGGAGCTATTAAACTACTGTCAAGAGGTCACGATTTATTCAAAGCTTTTTCTCTACCATTGTCAATGATAGTGATAATATGGTTTAGTGTGACAGTTCTACTCATTAGTGCCAATGTACAACCTATTGGCTGTCTTTTTAAGTGTGACATAGTACTTGGTAACTTTACAGCTGATTGCAACACTGAGGGGTACTATGGCTCAAGGACTGCCATGCTGTGTCTTGTTACAGTCACGTTCATGGGAGTTGGTATAGTACTGACTCACATTGCATCGATGACAGGCTACACAACAAGTACAGGTAGAAGCAACGAAGATAATATTTCACTAGAAGAACAGGATGATTGACCATTAATTGTTTTAACTATTAATTATCATTACATTTCTTTATGTAGAGTGCATAAAATACAATATGTTTTGCCTGTGTTGGTATCAAGAGTGCGCATAATAAATTTTAGAAAAATAATTCTCAATTTCTAAATAGCAATAAAGAGAGACCGCCCCCAACAACACCTGCAGCTAAGCTCAATGCTAATATCATTGCAGTATCATTTGAGTCTACCGGTTGGGTAGTATCTGTCTCCATTGCTACATTAGTAGATGATTTCTTAATGGCATCAATAACGTCATGTTTCAAGGTTACGCTGTCAGATCTCATTTCTTCAAGGATTCTACAAGTAATAGATTCCGAATGTTCTTTGATGGCATTAATTACTTCACTAGTAGCAACTGAAGTATTATTAATAGGAGGAGGAATATCATTAGTTGGAGGCGTGGATTGTCTTAAAGTACTAACATATTGAAAGCCCTTCCAAGTGGTCATTATGGTACCAACTGCAATACCTAATACAATGTAACGCATTGCATAATCCCTTGTAGAATTGTATAAAGACTGATACGAAGATCTAGTTTTATCAAAAAGTTCCTGTTCCTTTTTCGTGAGATCTTCAACGATCTGTTGCTGCCGTTCTTCTTTCTCTTTTAAACTATTCTCCATCTCGTTAATCTCGCGTATAACTTGCACGTCAGATTTCGACTTTCGATACTCAAATTCTCTTCGTAAATACAACTCATGTAGCTCAGTCTTGATGCCCTCCATGGACTTTGTGGCTTCTACGAGCGTCTGTCTTGACTGTTTAAAATCCTCTTCAAGTCTCTCTGTGTCTAGTTTGAGTTTCTCGACCTCGTGTCTGTTGGTTTTAACTAATCTGGTTGCCACTGGAACTAGCTTGTTTAAATATGGTTGCGAGGTTTCCTTAACTTTCCTTGTATAGCTTTCTATTGCTCTCTTTCCTTGGTCTGTGAATGCTCGAGTGCGGGATTTCATCAGCCTTAGCATCATGGCTATCTGCCAAACTGACCCTCCTTCTCATGATGAGCCACACCCCTTGATTCATCAAAGAAATAATTTGTATTTGTTTTCATTGAAAGCATAATAGTTTTTGTCATCTTAGCTCTAAATGATCTACAAAAATTTGGTAAATGATTCATAAATTGCAAACTAAAAAAATCAATACAATCCTGTTTTAATTGACTAGACTGGATGAAAACATTCAGTTTTGCCGTGCTACAAAGAAGATGACTACAAAAATGAACTATCATATTTTACTTTTCCTGGCACTAGCTGTGTTTGTAGTATCTGAAAATCAATGCAAAGGTAGGCAGTGAGATACAATAATGTATCTTATATAC
>NW_003549939.1:0-4275 GCF_000090795.2 Amphimedon queenslandica | reverse complement strand
CAATGGCCACTTTCGAATGTGTCTGAGGTTTGTGGCAGGTCTAACCAATCTTAGTCATAACAGTTATGAGCAATACTTTGATAAACCAATTGACTTACAGTGCAAGACAAAGCACTTATTTGGATTTGAGGCTTGGTATCAGTCCTATTTCCATACTAATCCAATGGTTAACCATGTCAATCTTGATAATGTCCTTACTCATGTTGACCATTTTCCTATTCTCTTCCTTCATCTCCTTTATGAATCACAAAATAAAAAACTATGCCAAGCATTAGCGAAATCCATTAGTCCTCAGTCAATTTGCTGTCATGCATTAGAGTTTTCTCTATTTGACATATTGTGTCTCAATTATTTTCTTAATGTCAACAGTGCTACCCACTGGAACCATCTTCATCTCATGCCATTGAATCAAGATGAACTGTCAGTATTGACTAGCATATTGAATACAAAAAGACTAGATGTACATTTTAATGGACTCACCAATGACACGATGTCACAATTAGAAAATATCCAGGAGTGCTACATTAAAGTATCAGGTACTTCTCTATACACATGTGATGTTCTTGTACAGTTCCTTAGTTTTGTAGAAATAAAAATACTACACTTGAGAATAAATGAAAACATAGAAAAGTATAGTATAGAACACTGTCATTGTTCTGATCTTAAGAAATGTTTAGAGAAAAAAACAACTCTACAAGAATTCCTTGTTGATCGTAGAGAGACAAATCAATATCGTGTCAGCCAAGAAATAATTAATTTTAATAATCATGGAAGGAACATTTTCAATACTATCATTGAAGGAGTATGCAAGAATACAAGTATAACATTTCTTTCAATACATTTTGCTGGTAAGGCATACTTAACCCATGGGTTAATGACACAGCTCTTTAACGAAAACAAAAGATTAAAAGCTCTTTCAGGTCATTTTTTGGTTTCAACGGATATGGTAGAAACAGTAAATACACCATTGGTTGCTATGAATACTGTGGCAAATCTCCCCCTCACTCTTAGACTGGAATGTATTTTACTACCAAAGCTGTATCCATCCTATGTTACCAATCCTAGTCTGGTTGTAACTGGATTGCCATTAAATTCGCCTGAAAGTGCTGTTGAGCTCTTTGATATTCTAAAGACTGATAATAAACTGAAAGCATTGAAATTAGACATAATTGTGTCCACCGAAAAATTTAGCTGTAACTGTGTGTTCAAAAATATGTGTACTAGTATGAAAGAAATGCTCCAAAAAAATCAAACATTAGAATGCCTCCAAATAAAGGCTATTTCTACTATTTTTGTTTCTAATACAAGAAATGTGCCACATACCTTCTTTTCATATCTTATTACTGGACTTGAAGGTAATAATACATTACAACAGTTGTCGCTACCTATTCCACTTACTACTAATTGGGTGTATAATAAAGACAATGATGTAAAAGCTTTTTTTAGTCTTCTATCTCGCAGGGAAAAACTCACTGAACTTCAATTAGATTTTCAAGGCCATGATCAAGAACAAACCATTATTGCAATAGGTAATTTCACCATATTCCAGGATCATGTTCTACCAATGATTACTAATATGTTACAGTCAAATAAATGGATCAAGGTACTAAGCTTAAATGTACATTTTTTTGGTTCACCAAGGCGTAAAAGTGAAAGTGTATGGGGAAAATTCTTTGATGCTATCCTTAACCATCCTTCACTTCAACATGTTGGTATAAAGTTAAATTTTCAGAGTAAAAAGTTGAAGGACTTCCTCAAAGGGCAGATAGAGGTAAAGGAACTTAAGGAAGCACCAGTAATAATTTGTGAAGCTAGTTTAGTTTAATATTTTATTTTTACTTTTATTAAACTTTTTGGTTGCTGGTTTATACTTATTTTTGTAATGCAAGTTAGATAATATACAAGTGCATTATGGACAAAATTATAATGTAAGATTTTTTACCAGTGTGGTAATCAAGTGGCTTATAACAATAGTAACACATTTATCAATCCTGATTTTTATTTTTGGGAGCAAGCTATAGTAATCCTAGTATGCATCAATTTATAGTGTGTAAGACTGAGAAAAGAGAACTTTGCATGTATACATATTTTGAACTGAAAAAATAATCATAAGAGTACTGTGGTACAACCTGTACAAGATTTAGCCTATACCCTTATTTCTAAGGATAGTCTCGTCACGCCCCTGTGTACACTTACATGTACTTGTCAATCATATTCAAACATTTTAATACTCATAAGAAAGTCAAGAATTCAAGAATATACAAAGTATAAACTAAGGTATATAGTAAGATACTGTAACACTGTATATCACAATAGTAAAAGTACAAACATTAAATTTAAAAATCAATTATAAAATGAATTACAGTTCCTTTTTTATCTCTTTTGCTTTCTCTTCTACTGCCAATCTTCCCTATAATAATTAATAAACTTTACTGTCCACAAAGTGCAATAATGCACACAAGCTATTATTACATATTAAGCTCTTAAAATCTAGTGCTCAGTAGAGCTGGGTTCAGCTTGCAACTGAATAGCAAATAATGCTACAACAGCAAATGAAAGATTCTTTTAATACAGTACATCCAGTCACAAAAAATATTCTGAACCAAATAGGCCATATGCTTATTATAAAGACAAACCTTTGATATAACAGATTCATAAGAATTGAGTATCATGGTTTCTAATAATCCTCCTAGCAATGGAACACCATGAACACTCATTACAGTATGCTGCTGTAGTATAGTCCTAACAATAACAAATAATTATTAATACTATTATACCACCACTGGCTTACTTTGATGGATGCTCTGGATGTACTTTGTATTGCAGGACTTCGCTCATCTTAAATAAACTTCTTAATGAGACCTATATACCATTAAAAAACCAGTGAACAGATTTACACAAAGTAACAATACATAATAACAAGAGTAGGTAAGTAGTTAAGGTAGTATTAATTATTAAGATCAAAATGCAAATACATTATAGTCGAAGGAGCAAAACGAGACATTTTAAATAAATGAATATTTTCAAATAATAAAGATTATCTAACAAAATTACTGACATTAACGGCAGAGATGGTAAGTGTCTTGCTAACAGTGTCACACTCAGACATTTCATGAATATACATCATCTCATTAAACCCTAATATCTATAAAACACAAGATATCATACATCAAGCATTAATAATAATTATAATAATATACCTTAAGCCTACTATTTTTAGCGTCTACTAAATTTAACTATATTAGCGAGAGAGCTTTAAATTGCTAAATTAAATAGACGCCAAAATAATTATTATTCATTATAATGGTTATTATTTATAGTTAATTTGGTTAAAAACGCTAAAATTAGTAATGCTAAACATGACTTTTGCTGATTTCGCTAAAATTAGTAGACACAAATAATAGTAGGCTTAAGGTAATATAGTACGTACATAACATACATTAATATTATAGACTTATAGTACATACATTAATTACAAGAGCCGGTACATTCCATAGTGTACCAAACAACCGATGACTAAACAAAACTCGGCCACTCCCATTTTGACCACACCTCCTTTCCAATGTATCGAGCGTCTTAACATTAGTATTGTGACGTGTTGGGTATTTACGATATGCAGCCTGTACTACAGTCTCCCAGGGAAAACTACATGTAAGTAATAATATAACAATAATAAGGTATTAATAATGGTTTTACATGCTAAAATGCTTACTAACTCAAAAGTATAACTATCCACCCACGTCTTCATTTCTTTCTCATAATTTTGCTATCTTTTTAATTGATTTATAAGACCTCACTAAGGCTGGAATGACAAAATCGAGGATAAAATCTCTGTAGGGTCTTGTTTTGTACCACGTGTTTTGGCGGGAACCACGCCCACCGTTACCATAGCTACCGGCAAATGGTACATCTTGTGCTCTTATTGGGAAAAGGAGAGCAATTTTACTTTCTAGCTCAAGAAAATGGCAGAGCAGGCCAAAGAGAGCCGGTCCTTTGTCAAGACTAAAGTTGCTAGTCTTTCCAGCTCTAGAAAACTCACTAAATTGGTCAAAGAGCCGAAGACATCTCAAAAGGTTTGGAATAAACCACCACTTTTGTCTTCCATTGATTCTTGCCTCCTTTCCAGCTGATTCCCTCTTTATTTATGTCTAAAATGAGTCTCAGTACTCAAGAGAGACTTCAAGCGACGAGAGAGGTCTACCCACCAAAGATCATAGAACTACTGGACATAGGAGCCAGCACCACTAACAAGGCAAGAGAGAAGAGAGAGAGAAG
>NW_003549938.1:0-4279 GCF_000090795.2 Amphimedon queenslandica | reverse complement strand
AGTCATGTCATCAATGACACAGTTAGTTTTACTCTTCTTGGTTCCTTTAGAAATGTTGGAGGGGTAGTGGCCTGTACTGCCGGCATCATTCCTTATAAACTACAACACAGGACACTGGGTAACATCATTCTTCATGATTTTGCTGGTCATTCGGAATACTACTCCAGTCACAGTGCTGTGATTGAGAATCTGTTACAAGGTTCTGGTGGTGTGTTCCTGATAGTAGTGAATATATTGGAGAAGGAAGCAGTCAAACAGCTTCATCAGTGGCTAACAGTTGTGAGAAATGAAGCACAGAAAGCTCTTAATGAATGCCATGTTATTGTAATAGTCAGTCATGTGGATGAGATAAGTAATCCTGTTGAAAGGAGAAGGAGAAAGGAAGAAATACAGGAGATTATCGTACAGGAAAGGTGTGATAGTGTGTTCTTAGATTGTCGTAAGCTTGGTGGGAGTGGTATGGATTCCTTCTTTAATAAGTTGTGTAGTGCCTGTGAGTCCATTCGTAGTACAAGTGGAAGGAATAAATTCAATCTTTATCATCATGAAATGTACCGACTACTGGAGGAAAGGAAAGAGAATATACTGACCCTCTCTGATATAATGTCTGCTAGTAAAGAAAACTTTATACCAGATAAGAAAGAAGACATCTTGGATGTTCTTGATTCGTTGCACTCAATTGGTTTGATCAGTGTTCTTAAAAGTGAAGACAAGGTATGGGTTGTTGTGAATAAGGGTATACTACTAACTGAGGTGGATGGGATTCTCTTTGCTCCAGAGACATTCAAAGAACACGTTGACATTGCTAGCAATACTGGTATTGTTAGAGTGTCTGGTCTGACTAGACACTTCCCTAAATATGATCCTGACATGTTGATTCGTTTTTTAAAAAACATGGAACTCTGTCAAGAAATCAATCCATCTTTCCTAAGAATGACAAACCTCCATCAGTTAGCAGTGGAAGAGGAGGAGGAGGGAGGGAGAGAAAGAAGAGGAGAAAGGTTGTTGCACTTTCCATGTCTTTTTTCTACTGATAGACCTGATGAGATGACTAGTGAAGTGTACCAGTTCGGTTGGTGTCTACAGTGTACTAGTAAACATCATTTCTTTCCTCCTCGATACTTCCACGTCCTCTCATTACGTCTTGCTTACAAGATGGCTCTACCTCAAGAAGATGACAAGTTAAATCGTTACTGCGCATTTTGGAGAAATGGCCTTCACTGGTTTGATGACAATGGTGTAAGAGTATTAGTAGAGATTGTGGATGAGAGCCAGTGTGTACTAGTAATGATGTCCTGTGAAAAAGGTTACAGTGACAATATGGTGTCTCTAAGAAGAGATGTGATAGGAGAGGTAATGAGTGTTTATAAAGAATCCTGTCCCAGTCTAGAGGTAAAAGAGTTAGTTATTGATCCTAAAGAACTAGCCTATCCTGTGAATATACCAAGAGAAAGGACAACTTATGGCATATATAATGTACTGTTGGCAATTAAGAAAAGGAAACCATTTCTTGTGCATAATAAAGGACAAACAGGATTGAAGGAGATCCTAGCTGATGAATCATTATCAGATATTAGTAACCTGTCACTATTAGGAGGACGTGATATTAAGGTAAGAATTAACACACACAAACTGTTTGATACATTAATACAAGCACTAATAATCAAAAGGTCATATCTTTCTTATCAAATTACTCTGTCTTTGTCATAATTGTGGGTTGTCATTGTGTGGCTTTTACTACTAATAATATATACTTGTACATCTGTTAAACTCACCTTTCAGCAATACACTACTGATGTATATCACCTTGATAAACAAGCACAGTGACAAATATCAGTTATTATTATTATTATTATTATTGTATAGGAAGTGATTGAAATAGCTGAAGAATTCAAGACACCATTGACTCCAATAAAGCTAGGTATGTTATAATATGTACTATCACAATTGTCAAGTAGTGGGAGTGTAGACTGTACAGTGTATATACACATTATTAATTATTATTTTTAAAGATATTAAAGATCTTGATATTGTCATTGAAGAGCTAACAATACTCAATCATTTACCTTGCCATATATGGCATGATCTTGGTCTTCAGCTAGGACTCTATCAGCCTACACTAGAAGACATCAATAAAGATAATAATGGAGACTCTAAGAAGTGCTTCAGAGAGTGTATGTCTGCCTGGTTAAGAGGAGAAGATAAAGTGAGAGAGAAAGGAGGTCCCAGTTGGTCATCATTAGCTACAGCACTGGATAAAGAAGGAAAGCATCACATTGCCACTAACATTAGAGATAAATATTGTAAATAACAAACTGACAGTAACACATCAAGTTTGTATATTTCTCCTTAGGGTAGTGTCTAATTTATATTGTTGTTATTTCTGTTATTCTTCTTCTTAGATCCTAATGGAGTGTCCACTCCACCAACTGGTGGTACATCAACTGGTAGAGAAGTGGTTGCTATTGGAGACTACACAGCTCAATATTCTGATGAACTGACCTTCTCTGAGGGAGAAATACTTCAAATATTAGAAGAAGGTAAAGTAGAACTGATATGTATTAATTTTAAAACAAGAGCAGCTGTATATGCATATGTACATGTACATGTGTCTACACTTACAAGAAGAATAAAAGAAAATGGAGTGTATTATATCTTCATGATTTCAGCATTATTGAATCACCAACAATTAATGATCGTCTAAATTATTTTCACTATTTTATTTATATTTAAAATAATTTATCATTCTCCCTCTTTCTCTCTCCCTCAGTTGATGATAACTGGTATCATGGTGTGTGTCAGGATAAAGTTGGTATATTTCCAAAGACTTACGTCAGAGAACCTTAACAACAACCAGCTGCTAACAACCAGCTCTACCTGCTCCTCTTTCTCTCTCTTCATGTTCCTCTCTTGTAGTCATTAGCTGTTTATGAGTTAATCAATTGTTTTATTTGACATCATTTTATTTTATTCACTGACAATTATGGTATTATTTTATTTTCTTGCTGTTATTATTGTGATCTATTACAATTATCTATTCTATTATTCATTGTTGCATGTGAAGTGTATTGAATCTATTGATAATGAATTCCTGATGTGTGTTGTGCACTTCTAGTAAAAACTAATTAACTATCAATGAATCTAATTAACTGATCACAAGATGTCGTTAGAGGACGAGTGTTGGGCTGCGTTTAAGAATAGAGATCATGAAGAAGCTGTTCGCTTACTACCATTAGTGAAGAAACCGAATAAAATTAAAAGAGGAAGGGACCGTCTACTTCATTTGTCTTCAAGGAATGGCTGGTTAGATGTTACAAAAGATCTCATCACTAAATATCACTGTGACCCATACGAAAGAGATACTATAGGCCAGACTTGTCTTCATTATGCTGTGCAAGGTAATCATGTTGATGTGATGAGATATCTCATTGATGAGTGTCACTGTGATCCAATGGCTGTTAGCGTAACCGGGTGGACACCTCTTCACCGTGCTGCTTGTTGGGGTAGTTCTGCAGCTGTTGAATATTTACTATCAACTGGTAAATGTGATCCATTGGCTAAAGACTGTGATGGGTACACACCATTTAAACTAGCTAAGGAGTGTGGTCACACTGATACTCTTTCTGTCTTGAAGAAGTTTGGTGGTATAAAATCATCTCATCCAATTGATTCTTATGTTAACGTCCTCCTTGTGGGTAATCCTGGAGCTGGTAAAAGTACTCTTAGTCATGTCATCAATGGCACAGCTAGTTTTACTCTTCTTGGTTCCTTTAGAAATGTTGTAGGGGTAGTGCCCTGTACTGCTGGTATCATTCCTTATAAACTACAACACAGGACACTGGGTAACATCATTCTTCATGATTTTGCTGGTCATTCGGAATACTACTCTAGTCACAGTGCTGTGATTGAGAATCTGTTACAAGGTTCTGGTGGTGTGTTCCTGATAGTAGTCAATATATTGGAGAAGGAAGCAGTGAAACAGTTTCATCAGTGGCTAACAGTTGTGAGAAATGAAGCACAGAAAGTTCTTAATCAATGCCATGTTATTGTAATAGTCAGTCATGTGGATGAGGTAAGTAATCCTGTTGAAAGGAGAAGGAGAAAGGAAGAAATACAGGAGATTATTGTAAGGGAAAGTTGTGATAGTGTCTTCTTAGATTGTCGTAAGCTTGGTGGGAGTGGTGTGGATTCCTTCTTTAATAAGTTGTGTAGTGCCTGTGAGTCCATTCGTAGTACAAGTGGAAGGAATTTGAGTCTTTATTGTCACATGATGTATGGT
>NW_003549935.1:0-4281 GCF_000090795.2 Amphimedon queenslandica | reverse complement strand
AACAATATTAGTGCATCAACCCTCTTGTTAGCACGGCCATCCATAAATGATGGATTGTTTTCAATTTGTTATGAAAACTAATAATTATAAGTGTACATTTTATGTACACGTTATATACCTCTCTAAAAACATGTTGGTGTCAGTGTCACCATGCTCAAACAGTCAAAAGCATTTTGCCCATAAACCTGTATAACATACTGAAATGAATAAATCAATGCAATCATTAAAATTACTTGCTCTGCTACTATAATACGTCTTAAAATAAGCTATGAATGAAGAATAAATTGGAGACCATTATTCTTCAAACTTGTCAAGTAACCAATAAAAACCTCCAGGAGTTGGTTCGTTCAAGAGAATGTGCAACATCTGATAGATTTTTATCATTTATCACTTATCTTTATCATTTACCAGTTTTCTGAAGTTTCTTTTCCATGACCTATCATTAATTATAGAAAAGCACACAAGTGCTGTTTCTTACTGATCAACATGCCAATGACAGAGTAGATGTGTCATATCATTCCCATATACTTAACAGGTTGCTAGCCATCCAGTATTGTCTACATTAGAACATTATAAGTTAACTATGTATGTGCATAATATATAATCACTAACCATCATCAGCCATTAAGATTTTTACAGGGGTATTTGGTGACCTAGCTTTAATAGCACTTAGGAAAACTTTAATTATAATATTCTTCTCTATCTGATATCAATCATGCCACAGGTTGACCTGCATAATACTTTATAACTTTAAGTGCAATTTATAGGAGCAAACCTTCACCATATTCATCTTCCACAAGAACTGTTGTTAACTTAAAATTGTAGGCATTCGTTGAATGAGTCGAATCAATGCAGACAATTGTCTCAGTGTAAGCTTGAAACATGTCCCTCTGGAATTGAGATTGAATTCCAATCGCAAATGATGATAGTGGCAGTTGTGGGTAGTCATCACTGGAACTTCCTTGAAGTTTATACAATATAACTGGATTGTACTTTTCTTGCTGCAATTCTTGTGTACTGTAATGTCCACAGATGTCAAATCATTTTCATGTCTTCTCTCAGTAAACTTTAGAAACTTCTTTCTTTGATTAAAACAATCTTGCTTAGTGACTAGGTGACGGCGTTTACAATTATCTTTGAAAGTTGGTCTACATTCTCGACTTCCAATACTTTCACACATCTTTTATAGAAAGGAAACTTAAATTAATGATTAATAATACATAATATACCTTGCAATACACGAGTCACAAGTACTCCAGTTAAAAGGTTATTATACCAATGTCATTTTTTATTGACTGTGGAAGAGGAAGATGTTTAGTTTCATCGTAAATTTTAAGTGTGTGATTGATATGTATTGGTAGATATTCCACATCAACAGTGCCAGACACAGAGACGACTACATAGAATCGTGATATACAGCAGTCATCAAGTTTCCTTGCAGCCTTTTGATTTTCTTTTATGTGCTTCAGTGTTGTCTTCCTTTGTGTCCACTTGTTGTAACGATACTGGCCATCTCTGCAACAACTGAAGTAATATCGAGATACCTCTAAAAATACATAATAATTAACTATAATTTCATAAACAAGTGCCCGTTGCACACCTTCACCATCAAGTATGTGACTCATCTTGACTCCAGTGGTTTGAATGATATGAGCATTATTTTCCTCTTCTTTTTCTTTCCATATTAGAAAATTTGATCAATTTGTGAAACTTAATTTTTGTATGTCTAGAGTAGATACATGTACACTTAGTAAAGTACATGTTTTTGAAATTAAAAACAAGTTAATATCATTTAAATTTTCATAAAAAAATCAATCTCCACTAAGCCATACAACTGATTCAAGCCAAATCAAGAGGTATTGAATAATTTAATTACCTGCAATTATGTTGTGATTACAACTCAAATGTGCTAACAAATCTTTTACTCTCATCACAGCAGCTTAATGGACAGGCAAATGAACTATGAGCACTATTTTCCTCTTCAGTTGGAGAGCTGTTTTCAGTGGTGGGTTTCTTGCCACTATGGTCACAGGTCACTTGAAAGGGTAACTGGAGTGATGAGAGAACCTTCTGGTCAACATTTTTCCAGTGCCAGTTCATGTTTTGCTGGTAAGTAAACTTTCTGACAGTCTGGGCACTGAAATGGATCTTCTACACCAGCTGCAACTGCCTTGACACTGCACGTGGATCCCTCGGGACCGCACAGGCCCATGATGAATGACGCCCAACCGAAGGATCAGCATTCCTGCACATACCGCGATTCCACAGGAATGGAAGGGAACCTCTTTTACCCAAAGGCAAGTGTCAAAAATTTGAATAAGAACTGAATAGGTAGTAACAACATTAGTAACAAAATAATCATTTTAAATAATTTAAATAATTTTGAATGATGCAACAAGTGTAAAGCAACTATGCAACAGTGCCAGTTAGACATTGAAGCAATGTAAGAGCTAGAGCAATAATGCAACAGTGCAGAAATGTAACAATGCAACAGGCAACAATGAACCAGCGACAGTACGAGAGTGCAACAGTGCAACAATGCAACAGTGAAATAATGCGACAGTGTAAGAGTGCAACAAGCAACAATACAACAATGCAGCAGTACAACAATGTATAGTGCGACAAGCAACACTACAGCAATGACACAATGCAATAATTCAACAATGAACAGTCCAACAAGCAACAATGCAACAGTGCAACAATGCAACATTGCAACAATGAACAGTGCAACAAGCAACACTGCATCAGTGAACAGTGCAACAATGCAACAAAACAACAAAGAACTGTGCAACAAGCAACAGTGCAACAATGCAACAATGCAATTGTGCCACAATTAACAGTGCAACAAGCAACAATGCAACAGTGCCACAAGCAACAGTGCAACAATGAACAGTGCAGCAATGCAACATGGCAACTATGCAACAATGCAATACTGCAACAATGATCAGTGCAACAAGCAACAATGCCACAGTGCAACAGTGCAACAGTACAAAATTGCAATGGTGAAACCACCAATAGTGCAACAATGAACAGTGCAACAAGCAACAGTGCAATAGTGCAACAATGTAACAGTGTAACAGACAACAATGCAGCAGTGCAGCAATGCAACAATGCAACAGTGCAACATTGCAGCAGTGCAACAATGAACAGTGCAACAAACAACAATGCAACAATGAGCAATGCAATGAGATGCATGCGGTTATAAACAGTGAAACTGTAGGTGCATTAATACAACCAATACTATGCATTACAATGGTCAGATGCACATACACAGCAATTGCTTCATTGTGTCTGTGTTTAGAAATTTGAATGCCAGCATGCAACAATGCAGTGTTGTGCCAATGGTACATACCTTGATTGTGAACCATAAAACAAAATTTTGTTTGTTAGCGCATCATATCAATGTCTTGAGCTTCCAAATGATCCAAATATGTTTTGATGGGATAGTTAACTCTACCGTTCATTTTCAACCATAAACGTTTCATGCAGTGGTTCTGTAGGTTGAATTTATTAAGCGTGGAATTAAAATAATGTCATATGATTTTTATGATACAAAACACTGTATTTATACATTGAGAAATGTCGTACAAATTTTGGAGTGGTCTGTAAATGAGGTGGTCTTCTGTATTTCTTCACCAACTAGCTAGTTCTTGAATGAATAGCATTAAAGTCCATTCTTTTGCATGATCAACCCTGCATGAGTTGATCCCAAAGGCCATACTGGAGGTTAATTGAGGTATTAAACAATGACAGTTATTGCACCACATTAGTACATGATTATTTTACCGGAACAGATGAGTGTAAATCTCAACATTATTCTTAACTGGCATAGTAATAAAGCATACTATTTTTCCACTATACCCGTCTACAACACATACATGAGTGACTCCACACATAACATATTTTTCATTTTAATCAACGCATAATTTGTGCCCAAAGTAATCAGCCCTATGTGGCACTGGATTCATTTGCTAGCTGTTGCTCTTTGACAAGCAACACAAATTGATGGATTTATTTTTGCTAATGACATGCAGACTCTTTCCTCACCAAGTTTCACTCAACTAGAAACAAGTAAGCCAGTTATCGTCTTGCATACATATGTATGTCCAACCTAATATAGGCAATTGTTTTTGTTATTAGAGCACTTACATCATTGTGTAATTTGGTATACCTACAAAACATAACTAAATGTTTCTTTTGTTTGTTGCTTTTGATACTTGATTTACATTCATCATGCATAAAGTTATGTGACAGGTCTATAATGCATTAAAAATCATGCAT
>NW_003549927.1:0-4300 GCF_000090795.2 Amphimedon queenslandica | reverse complement strand
TGTTGGTAGAGACAGTTCATCATCATCAGTCTGGGATTGATTAGCATTTCTTGGTAATCTCTTACGTCCTATACAACAGTACTTGATATAATTAAAGGTGCATAAACACAATGTGGAGATACATACATGTAATACTACATATATCTGATATGTCACTCACTGATGTGATCAGCTGTTGGTTTGCCGCTGTCACATTGTTCAAGAGCATTAACTAGTGTGGTCCTGGTTGCTCCTCCTTTATCATCTACACTATCAGCTCTCTGCAACCATTTGACTATACACTCTCTAAGGCATTCTTCTATTTCAGAGGAACTTGCAGATATAGCACTCAGTGTATTATCATATAGTCCCAGTTTGAGTCCTAGCTCCTTCCAATCGCTACTATAATAATGACCATCCTTCAAGTCTGTAAGGATATCATCCAAATCACATACGTCAAGTGGCTGTGAGTATCCTGAACCTATAAAATGGAATAAAAGTATCACTATTAATTATGCATAGCAACATAGTCAGAACTTATGCATGTATGTACATCAACTCTCAGAACAATACATGTATGTCTGATATTAATCTTAATTCTTAAATGGCTTACATGTACCTGACATTATTATTTTAGAGTCACAGTCTACTATACCAAACCAGCACCAGTACCTATCACCACTAATATCAGCAGAATCAGCACAGGATGTACAGTTGGTTTCAAAATCTTCCTCTTCCACATCTACAACACAGTAACAAGTACTTCTCTTAGGACAAGAGAATGCAGTGACATGATTGTGTTCAACATTGATGGCATCAGCACTGTCACTGACAGCCTTCATGACTAGCTCACGAATATAAGGACAAATTGGCTTTGCTTTCTGAACTGATCCATCAAAATAAACCTCAATATGAGTGTAGTGATTGATTATGTGAAGTGTGTAACGTTTTCTTTCAATTTTGATCCACAGGGACAGTGCGTCACGATGCCTGTAGTACTGTGGCTTTGATGCATCAGGAAACTCAACTTCATCTTTTTTGTAACTAAGGAGGTGAGTAATGAGTAAAGGAAACATTCCCTGAGGGACTGGAAGCCTTAAAGTTTTTTTCTTAATTTTTTTTAGCCAGACAATAAGGAGGGCCTGAGTATCTGTTTCAGGATCAGGTGGTTTAGTGTACGCTTCCAAAGCACAAGGAGAAAAATAATCTCCATCTTCTCCACTGGCAATGATACGAAGATGAATTAGGAGCTTAAGTAAATGAGATGCCTCAAAATAAGGTGGAGAGAAAAGAGGTTTGAAATGATTCGTTAAGAGTTCCTCTTTAAAAAAACCAAAATCATGAAGCTCATTAATATCTTCTTCTCGAGGTACAGGGTTGGCAATTAGGTGAAGTGCTTTCCTTTCAACGTAAGTAAGAGCTAGCAGACGTGATAGAACCTCAAGAATAGGCTTAGGATCAACAAAAACTAATTTTGGTAAGATATCAGGATAATACAGGATAATAGTGACATTGTGGAGATACTGTAAGGCATCCTTAGTATCATCCTCACTCATTTTCAACTTTGCACCAGCAGATATAACTTCATCTATTATGAGGAAACTGCGGCTTTTGTCTTCGGCTACTTTTTGCAGCCAAAGCTCAAATGCAAACCAACGAATTGGGACATTTATTTTAAGTGAAGTACCACCACAATTTGCTATCGATTGACATAAATCCTGTCCTGCTTTCATTCTTCCTTTATCTTCAGGGACTAGCGTATTAACAGGAAATATAATAGACTCTCCACGTACATTGGGAACAACAGAATTTTCAATGTCAGGCTTTAATGAAGACATCAACTCTTTATTCATCTCCTTAAGCTTGTCTTCAGTTATGAGATCATAATGTGTACCAAGTACAAAATTCATCGGATGTGAAGGTGTTTCAAGGACATGAGGGACATTAATTGGTTTTAAAATGGCTCCAGAAGAAACTGCCGATAAAAAAAATTCTCGATTTGAATACTTAAAATTTAAACCACAGGAAAATGTCTTCCCTCCAATCCTGTATTGGAAATCAAGCTTTTCATCTAGAGGTTGGGAGAGATCAAGAGTGATGATATTGAGAGAAGCTGTTCTAACAAACAATGGTAACAGCTCCTGGTATGCTGGCTGACCTCCAGAATCAATAATGTATAACCAATGACCACTTAAATTTAACTGAACCTCTGAACTTTGGATTGTGTCCACGATTTCCTGAATCACACCTTCACCAATCGAGAAACTTTCATTTGAAGCTGAAGCAACAGTAGATTCATCTGTTTTGGTAGCAAAATCATTTTTTTCACTATTAGATTCATTATGTTGCTCTGCAGTTTGTTGTTCATTGGTTGAAACTGGGCTAGAATTTCCAGAAGTTTTTTCTTGAGGTTGAGAAGCAAATTTTTTTTCCACAGGCTGAGAAGCAGCAGCTTTCTTTAAATCAGAAGCCAGTCTTTCAAGTAATCCCTCTCTATCAACTTTCTCCCATTTCATAGCTTCATTGTCGACAGATACTCTTGTAGCTTTGACAGCTGGACGAGCGACTGGTGTACTGTCAGTGATGTGGGTGGTAGGTGGGTTATTTAGTAGAAGATCTTGAGCACAGGTTTTACCAGCTCCAGGAGGTCCATGCATGTTAACACGAGTAACAGTTAGCTCAACACTACCTTCATTAAGCCACTTTTGTATAATTCCTATAAAAACTCCATAAAACTTGTAATACTATTATACTAATACAAAAAGTATATTATGTATAAAATATAAATTACATGTATACAAAAAGGCAACTGCTATACAACAATTAAGCACCTAAATTAGCAGAAACAAATATTATTGTGATAATTATGAAAATTTAATATTAAAATAATTATTATAATATATAAATCGAAAACAACAATGCATCTTAGAATATACATGTGCATATACCTGGCTGCAAGGATTGTTTCTTTTTTTTGAATGCTTCCTCTAAGAGATTATGTATGTCATCAAGTGAGTGCTCCTCTCGTTCCCATCCCAAAGTAAACTGAATATGCTCGGGTTGATTCTGACTAAGGAAATCCTTCAATGATCCACAAACTGTCTTCACTTCTTTCTCGTATTCTGATATCAGACGTTTTGCTCGGTTGATTTTAAATCTTTTTACAATTGTTTTTATTATTGAGATATTATTGACTCGGCATTTTTTGACTGCAATATTCATAATGCCTTCAATGCTATCAGCATCAGACAGCTCAGCACTCAGTTCTGGGTAAAATCGTTGAAGGAATGACTTCATTTCATCAATGGGTGCTTTTGATTGTGATATCAATGGAACCAGCTCATCAATAAGAATAATAAAACTTCCTCTGATCTCATCAAACATAGACTGATGTGCTGCATTGAAGAAGAACTCACCAGCTAATAATATTAAGAAAAAAGTGTATTTAAACTACATGTAATGTAATAATGCCCGGTAAAATGTACCTGAAGCTGATACTGATGCATTCGGAGTAGGTAAATGATTGACTGGTTTAACTACAGCCATAGCCACTGATCTATCAATCATTTCATCTATTATGAAACATAATAAGAACACAGTTAGTACTAGTATAATACTCTTACCACAGTCTTTAATGATATCTTGAGCTAAAGGTTTAGTTTCTTCTAACTCCATTAATATATTTCCTAGTGACCTCAGCTTACTGTGATCATCAGATACTGCAATCATTAATTCTCTTAATGTATCACTTAATGAGCCACCACATCTCTCAATCTTCCTTTGTGTATCCTCAGTGATTAATCCTTCTGTATATAACAACTGGATACAACTATCAGTGAGAGATACTTGTGATATTCTATAACTGTAATGCTGCAATATCTGACTAGCAGGATCATCATCTATACAAATAAAATATACATTTTAAACTATATTTATGTATGTTAACTTTACATGTATTACGGATGAGTGTAGCAGCTGGTTTTTGATTCATTCTCTCAAGTGCACTAGCTAATGATTCCCAAGTACGATTATTAGCTGAAGTCAACCACAAGCTCAAGCACTCCCTCAAGCAGCGTGATGGATTATTCACATAAGTATTTTGAATATTCTTCAATTGAGGATAAGATAGGTTTAATTCCACTCCAAGATCAAACCAGTTAGCATCAATGAAGTGACTCTGCTTAAAGACATCAGACACCAACTTTATATGACTGATATCTATAAGAGACATCATTGAACACTGAAGCCTATATTATATAGGCGGTAGCCTATATGTAGGATTGAGGTTGATTTTTCAAGATGGCGGCCGTTTTTGTGATTT
>NW_003549926.1:0-4304 GCF_000090795.2 Amphimedon queenslandica | reverse complement strand
AGATATCAATTCCAGTACTATCATTATCTATGTACAACATTTAATAATTATTAAAGAGTACAATCATTAGTAATACTACAGACTCACAGGATGTCCAATGGTGACCACTCCATGAAGTTTAACAACATTAGGATGATGAAACTGACCCATAATGGCTGCCTCTTGTAGAAACTTTACTCTCTCATTCTCTGAAGTTTTATCATTAAGTGTTTTAATAGCAACAGAGACTGATCCAGCAGTAGGTGTAGTCCATAGTCCTTTATTAACTGTACCAAACTGTCCTGATCCTAAATAATCTGTTACTCTATTGGAGTGAGAATGTGTACATATTCACGAAGCCATACATGGTACTGTTGAGATTATCTCTTCCTGTTACTGTCCTTATGTATTCTCCCTCCCTCTCTCTCTCTCTCTTACTTTATTTGGTGTCTTATAATTTCTCTGTATTTCCTATCAGATAATTGTTGGTATATACCATCAGTATTACTATCAGGTTCCCAGTACTCAGTATCTTCTATAAAGAATGCATTACCACCAGTATGATCAAGTCTTGAATATGCAGAGGAATACTAAAAATAAAATAATGTAATCTTCTGTATATATCATTTGTATATAAACTATATCATATATTATGTGTTTTGTACCTGCTCATTCATTAATTTGGAATAAATGTCTTGTTGTTGTTTTCCCCCACCCATACGTTCATTCTAGATTTTCATTAGCACATTAAATTATTATCATTCATGATTACAATTAACATACTGCTGTGGGAACATAGAGTGCTTCTGCCAATAAATTGTAAGTTTCATTTTCAATTTGATCAATAGTCTAAAAACATAGTGATAAACAAACTGATTTAGTTACAGCATGACATACAACATTAATTATGCATTCATTATTATTGGGTTTAATGTTTATTATTATCATTATTCTACTTTATGTTGTCTTTTCATAGTTATTGTTGGCTCTTCATAAAGTGCTGGTATTGGACTTACACCTGTATAAGGAATAAAATAATATTTATATAAATATATTTAAGCTAACTTATGACTATACCTGTAGCAGCTGCATAACGATCATTAGTAACTATTGTCTCACTGTACACTGATTCTATCCCATTCATTACTGGCTTTGCCTCTTCATATAGAACTGGACCCATATCTATAGCAAAATGATGTAGTAATAGTATTATAATGTAGTATGTAATGATTGCTGTTATTGATATCACTAGTAAATCTATAGTAATAGTAAAAGCTATAATGCATTGTAATTTAATACCTTGTGGTTGGTAGATAGGATTAGACATGTTATTCAGTTCTGTCTTTTTCTCAGTTGAACGTGTATCCATTAGAGAATTACCGCTTGATGATAGCTTTTGGTGTCGTCTTTTATACACTAATACACTCACTATTAATATTACTAGTATAGTAACTACCAGTAATATAAATACTGTACTAAGTACTGCTGCTAGTGTATTACTGCCAGTACTGTTTTGAAATGTACCTTCAGTAGATACTGTAACTGATGGATTACTGGTTGAACTATCAGTAACTGATGTACTACTGATGGTTGATACTATAGGAGGAGGACTGACTGTACCATCACTGATTGATGGAGTAGGCCGACTAACAGGAAGAGTTGGAGGGAGAGTATTTGATGATTGAGAAGGTGTGTTTGTGATGTGAAGTGTATTGTTTATTGATTGAATTTGTTTGGGGGAACTTGTCATCAAGGATGATGATGATGATCTAGTCTGCAACAAGGTAGTGGATGGTATGTTCATATTAGTAGTAGTTGTTGTTATTGTAGTAGCATTTGGAGTGTGAGAGTTTATTTGTGTACGAATAATATCAGTAGTCATAGTAATGATAGTAGTAGTAGTAGAGGGAGTTTCTGGTATTGATGGACTTGGCCCTACAAGGAACAACAAAGCAACAGTGATAGTTACTATTGAATTACAATACATAACTTACCTACTACAACTGATATCAGTGGATAGTCATTATGTTCCAATGGTATTAATCCATCACTGCTATCATCAAGCTGATAATTCAATGGTCCATTGTATTGTTGATAATACATTGGATTACTATTAGTGGTTACATTGATTACTAATATATCTCCATACTCTACTTCAATATCACTTGTAAAGTTATATACATTACCATTACTTGATGTAGCAGCAGAAGCATCAACAGTTAGTGCATGAATCAGTTCAGAAGAACGTTTTAAATAAATGTTAGGATAATGTTTGCTTGTATCCTGATTCTGTGTAATACCAATTATCCAGTTAGTAATAATACCATTACATGTGAACTGTATATCAGGAAAAGCTCTTGTATCATTGACTGGTATTACATTAGTAACTGATAGACTGCTTGTATTAAATGAACTGTCAATTGGAGGATAACTGCAACTGTTACCTATAAATACATTAAAATAATGAATACATTTCATTAATGACATACCTAATGTAGTTGGATGTATTAAGATACTTGAGGTTTGTAATATTATTTCAAGATCTTCGGGATCTTTGTCAACCCTATCATCTCTAACATCAGCTACTCTTCCAATTTGGCCAGTACCAGTTACTTTATAAAATCTAACAACACTTCTATCATCAGGAGGTTGATATACTCCTAGTTTGTAACCTCTGGTACCACTACGTGTCCGCTCCCTAATATTCAAAGGAGTAGGTAGTGTATAACGATACAGTCCATTGGTAGTGAAATTGTCTGGAGATAATCTAAGTTCAACAGCTACTGGGTCTCTATAATGACCTCCTGGTTTCTCTCCATATCTCTATTTTAGGATATTGGTTCCTATTACCAGTTACAGTTCTAATGTCAACTCCAACTAATACTTCAGTCAGTGAACTCATGCAATTCTTACTGAATTTCTTATCTCCTTCAGTCATGATCCATCTTGTTTCTACTGATTCTGCTAGTCCTGCAGTAGCTGGTCCATTGTTGTTAGTACTGCCAGTTTTAGCCTCCAGTAAACTTAGTTCCATAAATCCTTCAGTACTACAATCATTAGACTGTACTGTACCATTTAACAATAACAACAATAAAGAAAGGAGAGAGAGAGAATTTGAAAGACACATCCTTGACTGTTTTCTGTTTGCTTCCGATACATTAAAGCATTTCAGCCACACCTTTCAGCTTGCAGCTATGTATTAAAATAATTCATAAATCAATAAAGCCACACCCATCCAATTGCATTTTAATAAAATGGCGGCAGCAGGGCCAGCTGTAGTGAATGTTAAAGACTGGATCCATTGTAATCACTGCTATACTGAACCTCCTAAGGATAGGAGGAACACTCAGTTTATTATAACGTCGTGTGGTCATCTATTTTGTGGGAAATGTTATGGTATTAACATAGAATCTATAAAAATTTTGGATTTAATTGTATTTTTAGGTGAGAGAGAGAAATTTTGTCTGGTGTGTAAGGCATCATGTAGTGTAGTTGATCTGTCAAAACAAGTAAATTAAAATAAATTATGATTAATTGATTGTTATATCTCTCTCTCCCTCTAAAGGTTCCACCAGATGTCATGATATATTTCCACACTCCTGAGTCCATTATACAGAGATTCATCTTCCAATTCGAACGAGTATGTACATGACGACATGTATGACCATATATGGGCAACTATTTAAACCACACCCAATCAATGCCACACCCACATGTATTTATTACATATACTTTTATTAGGTATCTAAATTTCAAAGGGAGCAAAGGACTAGATTAGTAAAACACAAAATACAGAAAGTTAGTTATTAATTAACTATTATTTAATTAATTAACTATTAATTAACCATTATTAGTTGCGGGAGGTTGCTGAAAGGAAGGAGAGGGAGATATTGTTATATGAAAAGTAACTTATTGTGTATTATAATTAATTAATGAATTACTTAATTGTTTGATTTTATAGGGAAAATGCTAGACTTAGACAAATTAAACTAAGTGTAAGTATTAACTGGAATATTACCTTTCTCTTTTCATTTTAACCTCTCTCTCTCTCTCTCTCTCTCTCTCTCTCTCTCTCTCTCTCTCTCTCTCTCTCTCTCTCTCCTCTCTCTCCCTTCCTCCATTAGTTGGAATCAAGATCTGTTTCCGTTCGTCCTTTATCATCAAACTCTACTACCTTACGTCCTCCTCCTTCAATACTAAGAACCGGGTGTGGTCCCATACAGACCCCGCCCAGTTTTACAAGGCCACGCCCATCAATGACCCTACCACCATCACGTGGGTTCCTCCATCACTAGCAGATAGACCAGTGGGGGAGTCAATACATA
>NW_003549925.1:0-4306 GCF_000090795.2 Amphimedon queenslandica | reverse complement strand
ATTTTACACTATATAGTATAAAAAATAATGCGGTATGTTTATGTGCTAAATACAGTAGTTGATACATGTATATCAATAGTGTTAGTACTTTATGGTGCTAGTATATTCCAGGTACATAGTCCATTATTATTAACATTAACTGTACAGTGGTATTTGTACTTGTTACTATTATTATGTGTGTGTGTAGTCTTATTTATAATTATACATTAATGTACAATGAAATAATGATTGTATCCTATACATACAGATGTCTGAAAGCAGTAGTGTTTTAAGCTGTGACATATCAGTCGACGATCGTTTTATTGTTACTGGATCTGGAGACAAGAAGGCTACAGTGTATGAAGTTATACTATGAGGTATAGTTTGAATAGTTTACTATAGTATAAAAAGTAATTCTCATTATTTTATTTATTGTTGTCTCCAGTAGGTGATATTTGACTTGTAATGAATAATGCAATCTACACTTGAGTTTAGTCTCTTTGTTACAAGTACTGACTACAAAACTCTCATGTAATATAAAATCTCTAATAATTCCAGGTAAGATATTGTTTGTCATGTTTGCTATAATGCATTAACATTAATAATAATAATAATAATAATAATAATAAAACTTGAATTCTTTTGATTGTAATATCTTGTATTACTATTATACCTGAGGGTTAGTTTGTGAGTACATTTCTTGTAAGTACTAGCTCAAGTACCTTTTATCATAATCACCAAGAGAGTACCAACTACCAATTATTATTAATTGGACTCACCACTAACTCACTAAGAAGAATATATTCCAATGCATTCAATAGCAGGACCATCACCTCATCAGCAAGCAAAGAAGACATGTTTTAACCTGATGTATTCCTTGACATACAACCAACTAATAATTACTGTACTTATTGTTATAATGTTGGCAGTGATTGGATTTAATTTAGAAGGTGATATGGGTGTGGGTGATATGAGTAATGAATATTGTTATTATGGGTGTGGCTAGTTAACTAACATTCTTCACAAACAATGTCTAAAGGTGAGTTTATGTTTTCTTCCTCCTCTTTCTCATCATGTTTGTATTTTACAGGTATCTATCAACTGGGAGGGATATCAGGACACTCAGCTCCTGTAGTAGGAGAATCAGTGTTCCTGTGGGGAGGGGATAGGCCTGACCTCCCTGTTGTTCATGATTCCCCACAAAAGAAGAAATTGTTGTCCACCATTGATAGACTGGAGTTTGGGACTGGTCATTGGTCCTCTAACGTGACCAGAGGAACTTCACCTCCTCTAGGAGCTATAGAATACTTCTGTACTACCAGAAACAATGAAATCTTCTTTTTTGGCGGCTACTGTGGGCATGACGACTGCTTTCATAATGACGTGAACTCATTTAACAGTCTAACATATGAATGGAGTAATATAATATCAACCAGTGATGCTGTAATGAAGAGAGGGGAAGGTGGTATGGTGTGTATGGAGTCTATGGGTACAGAATACCTATTTATGATAGGAGGGACTGGTTCTACACCCACTACATACCAATCACAGTATCAGTATATTCAGTTGGTTACTGGTCGTATTCGTACTAATGAACAGAATTTATTAAATTTATCAACAAGTAAGTATTTATTAATTAATACATATATTAACTATCTATACTCTGCTTGTGATGACATATTTTTCAATCATTATTTTTGTTACCATTTGCATATTAAGTAGGTGCATGTAAACATTGAAGGAGTGAGCATGAGCCATCATTGTATGAAGAGACAGTTGATTTGACTAACTAATTTTGAGTTACATCAGCTACATAAAAGTAAAAATACAAAATTCAAAATGAAGCCTTCAAGCATGGATGCATCATACTCCACCTATTAATAATTTGTCCACATGGTCTAATTAAATTTATTGATTAACGTCCCTGACCAATGCTTTGTGTGGGTGAGGGACTAGGTAGTGTGGTTGTCTGTTATTCATTCATTGATTTAGTTTACTGAACTCTAATAATCATTTTACTCCATTTATGAATGATATTGTCGAATGTTGTCATATTGAGCCACAACTGACATGTATCTGTGCAAAGTTGAACAAAATGACAAATTTAAATTAGTTGTTTTTCACCCAGCTGTCAATTATCAAAATTAATTTGCAGCCATTATTTCTTGCTATACATGTACCAGGTATGTACATGATATTTGCAGTGTCATACTTAATAATTCTAATTATACTATCTATTTCTATTTAGGACAATGGATTATTCCAACTATTAGTGGTCAGTGTTGTCCTCCTACTAGTAACTTTGCTATTCAAAAGATTACTAATAATAAAGCTGTCATGTTTGGTGGAGGAGTGCCTAGTGATGATGGTAGAAGTGATAGATCTGTTAATACAGTCTATACATGTCAACTGGAGTCTGATACTACAATAGTAAGTTATCTTACTAGACGAATGTAAAACATCAAGGGGCGAGCCTAAGCTATAGCAAAGGAATTATATAGCACTCATTTATCCATCTATTATCTACTCTGAATTTCAAAGCATGCATCATGATTAGGCATATAGCAAGCATACATGATGACAGTTACTGTTGATAAAATCATTTTAGATCTTGAATATTTTTAAGCAGTATCTTGTAGTCATCTTGCTTAACTTAAAGTTATCTTGCTTATAGTTAGAAGCAGTCACTGAAAAAATCATGTTTGAAGATTGTATATCTGCTTTGTTAACCTAGGCTTGCTGCTAGAGAAGAAACATCCCCTAGAATAGATCTCATCATGCAAGCAGCTATAGCTACAGTACATGCAGCTTTCTCACTTGCATTCAACTTATCAGAGTCCTTTATACCAAGGAAAAGACTGTATACTTGCTTTTACAACCTTTATTTTTGCTAGAGAAGTTTGTAGACAGCAGTTTATTCTTATCTTGGCGACCGTTTGCTGCAAATGAGCTCAGACTTGCTGATAGCCGCCATTTTATTGTGACCACACCCGCGTTCAATGAAGATTAGGCTATTTAACTTTAATAATAGCTAGACGGTTTGCCTGTACAAACAAACTAACGCTTTCTCGCCTTAGTGGGGCGAGCTCAGGCTCGCCCCAATTACTGTATAGGATGTATTTATTGCATGGATCAATCATGTTTGGACATTAATACATGTACATACAGGTATAGCTTGTAATTTTAAAAATGTATTTAAATGAGTATTACATGTAGATTTGGTTTAATAATTTATTTTAATAGAAACTGTACAATTATCACTAGTATTAACATAATTATTTTTATAATTAAATGGAGAAACTGTTGGTTTATTAATAACTAATAACTGTACAGTTATTATTGGTTTATTAAATTAAATAAGTGAAACTTGGCACTCTACCCTTATGCTCTTATTAGTCCATTTATCAAGTTTGGTTGATTCTTTACTGGCCTAGCCTGTTAGATATGTTGTATGTATGTCAACTGTGGTCTTATTATCAGCAGCTGGTAGTTGTTTTTTCAAATGTCGTGGTAGAAGTTGCTTATACACCTCAGTATTGGTTTCTATGGCATAGGAACCTCTGCCTCAGTGTATAACCTATTCTTAATTAATTTTATCTAGCACTGGGAGAGTGTTAAGGGACCAGTAGTACCTGCTAGTGTACAGTGGCCTGTGGAGAGACGTTTTCATGCTATTACTAGTATCATCAGTGACTCACCTACACTAGTAATGATAGGTGGAGAGGGTGAAGATGGTCAACTAGTAAATGATAGTTGGTTACTGAATACTAGTCAATACCAGTGGAGTAAGGTATGTGTATAATGTTATTAGTTTAGAGTGTACATGTGTGTGATACAGTGATTGTAGAGTAGTTGTCATGTTAATGTATTGTATTGTATTAATACCTTAGAAATACTCACTGTGTGCATGTACAGTACATGTACCTAATGCATGTACATGTATATTCCCTTGAATATTTGTAACATGTTATAAATACTGTTTACATGATAAAATATTACCATACATGTATTATTTCAACAGATTGTTCTACCTGAATCTGTTACTGGTAGACGGACTCATTCCTTATCATCAATAATGATGAATCCAGACTGTGTGTGGTTGGTGGTAGTGGGTGGGAGAGAAGCAGATGAATGGAAAGATGTAGGAAGAGGATATGCGGAACCATTTGGTGACTATATCACTGATCCTAATATCACAATATTAATAGAACTAGGTAAGAACTGAACTATTTTGTATTGTATGTACTGTATAGAGGGATTTATTGGAGATACAACTTAAGTTTAAGTTTGAATACATCATTGCTGGTATTCCATAACATAACATGAG
>NW_003549924.1:0-4308 GCF_000090795.2 Amphimedon queenslandica | reverse complement strand
CCCCCCCAACTTTTCAGCAGGAGGGGCTTAGCCCCCCAACTTTTGGTAGATGAACAATAAGAAATACCATCACATGGCTTTATTTCAAGTTGTTAGTAGGTTATTATTAGCTTGAAACTTCATTACTTAAATGGGCATAATGTAGCAATAACAAATGGCAGGAATTAGGCATGCAGTAGCTGTTGAGAGCACATATGACAGTACATATTTACAAGTTTTTATGTTCAGCCCCCCTAACTTTCAAATCATTCCTACACCTATGCGTATAGCACTATATTTCATGGATATAAAATTTCGCAAAAAAATTGTTCCTTCTAAGCATTCACGAATAAAAAATTTCATGAAATGATCATGTTACAAAATAATTGTAATGAAAGTGGGCATGGCGTGTTGCAGTGCGAAGGTACTTTTGATAAAAAATTCTCGTCAGGATCAGGTAGAAGTGAAGTGGTCTGACTAGTAGGAGCAGGATCAATCTTCTTGCAGTAGACTTTTTCTTAATGCACATGCATGCTGTTCTAAATTGAAGGTGCAGCTTCTGGTCCACAAGGTACCACTTATCTAATTAATAGTAAATTTTCATGGATAATTTTTTTTTGCGAATTTTGCTAACTTGTGAAATTTGAGAAATTTATCATCCATGAAATATATGTGCTATACGGTATATAGCTAATCAGTTTACTGCATGCATGTTATATGATGAAACTCGACTAGATAATACTAAAAACATTAGTCTGGTATTGTAAATAGGGCTTTTATTTTGTTGGTATATAAAATTTTGCAAATGTGTCCCAATTTTTATCTGTTGGTATAAATTTTCGCAAATGTGCCACACATCTTTTGTGAAATTTTAATTTCTCAAATTTAATGAAAACACAAAATTAGCAATTTTTCCAGTAAAATAATACCCCTATACGGTATGTCCAGACTATAAAAACATTATCTCAAGAGGTACCATTGGTGCACCCCTTTAAATTAAAAAATAATTTATTATGCATCAAAAATAATATATTGTGAGACAGCTAGACATTATAAATGATTTAAAATCTATCCTGCATGACTATACCACTTCATTACTCTCTGTATGCAGGAGATGTAACCATGCATGCATGTCATCACCCATCTCTTCAGCAAAACCCCTGTATTATACTGTACAAGATGATTTATTGGCAAGGCATTAATTTTGGCAATTTCCGCTTTTATGAAGAAATCATCCATTTAAAAATTGCCATTTTGTTTCGATTTGAGCATGCTGAATGGCACATGGCACAAAATTGCCAATATAAAATACCTTTCCACCATAAGAAGCAGCAAAATTTTGAGTTCACCGGGGCTCATTAATTATTCATAGCAATTAGTGGCGTGGTCAATTAATCAAATGACTAAATAGTTGCTGACACAAGCCAGTTACCACACTAAAATAACTGTAAAGAGGAATATAAACAGCTGCATTTATAAAAAATGAATTATCAAAATACATCTTTTGGGTGTGGTTTTGATTAAAAACTAGGCTCTGCCTGACTAGGCAAAGCCCAGGTCAGCAGCCGCCTATGCTTTCCACAAGCGAATTTGGCAAATATTATTCTCGCCAATAAATCATCTTGTATGATATACTTATTAGCAAATTATCTACTCATTTCATTAGTTGCTATACCTTTAATTATATAGACTAGTCTACTTACTTAAAATGATTATTTTTAGACTACAATGTTGTACCAATCAATTCTGTTACTGTGACTGTGAGGGACTACAGTATAATCAAGAGTAGATAATAATTAGAGGAGAGTGTCCTACTGGCTATAAGGTCTGCTTCATCACGGCGTAGAATTGAAGAGTCACATTCAGGTTATTTCTGTATTTTCATTGAGTTTGAGTAGTTATTGCTAGTTATTTTCAAATAACTACTAAAAAATACTGAAAATATCCTGAATGTGACTCTTCAATTCTACATCGTGATGAAGCAGGGGGTATAGGCACAATAGGACACTCTCCTCTAATTATTATCTACTCTTGGTATAATGTAGATTTAATTTTGCAAGCCAGACACTCCACCTACATTCATTTAGGTGATTGACTGGGTCTGGTTTGCGAAACTACTAAGAACTAAGTCTCTTAGTCTCTATAAACCTGGTAAATTTTGTACCTTGTACCAAAAGATTATCTAACAAGACACCATTGGTGTACTATTTACCCCGGCTTTAATATGCTTAATTGTAATTCAAAATCTGTCCAGTATCTAGACATGTAAGTTTACCATGCATGTTAAATATCATAGCACAGTGCCTATAATACTTGTCATGCCCTTACTTATAGACTAGATCTACTTACTTAAGTTACCTAGTATCAATCAATTCCTGAAACTGAGAGAACGGCAGTTCAACGGCTGGAAGGGCACACGCCACACAGATCGTTAGCATGCTTTAATAACCATTATTATTTATTATTTATTACTATTTTGCCCTGCCTACTTTTTCTATTGATAACAAGCCTCGACCTATCTCCAGTCCGGACAACTGGCTGATTAATAAATGAGAACCGGGTGATATCAGAGTACACAGGGATTGGAAACGGGGCATAGCAACAGGAAAATGCCAAAATGGCTCACAAAATTACTCTGTAAAATACACTCATGAATAATAATGAGAACTAATGATAATCAATAATCACAATGAATAATAAATCACTCATAAAACCTCACAGTGTCTGTATCGTTAAATTCTGAACCATGGATACTAATAAATTCATTTTTCAATGAATCAATGCTATTTCTCAACGGCAAAATCTCACCAATCTGGAAGTACACTTTGCATTATACCATTATACTAAGTCAACAATGCAATAATTTTGGCTATGAAGACAGAAATCAAACAAAGACACAATTGCTTTATAATTACAAACAGTACATAAAAGATGAGCCTGTTGTAGATAAGTATAGTAAATATCTCACAACCTAACTGGATTGATTTTGTACATAAACTATATCTAAGTATTTTTATCCACTCATCACTAGATCCAGTATAGATAGAATCGATACTGGATATCCCATTCCTCCCTTTAGAAAGATGCTTTTTCATTCCTCCCCTTTTAATTTGAAAGATACTTTTGCTGATCAAAAGATAATGCTGCATGACAGTAACAAACAACCACACAAGCCATTGCCTGTAGTGAATACACATGATGTGCTAAATGTCATTTTTGTTTTAGTTTTAGTAGCAAATCACTCCCTCTTGATTGATAGAAGTTTTGTACAATTAACATAAAAAATAAATACAATTAAAACATTAAAATGTAATAATTGTCATACAATGTCAAGCTCTAATTATACATAATGTGCTAGTATATGTGTGAAACAAGTGTGCAATATGTGCTGTAAAAGAGTATATAGTTATCTCAATCGCTGACTTTCCATTTGCTTTAATTCTTTGATTATTTCAGCCATTTTTGGGCGAAATTCCTTTTTCTCATTGATGCCTCTCTGCACTAGGTTCTTCATTACTGTCCATCCTGCAATTTTTAAGGCTTGCTCTCTCCTTTCTTTTACGGTTGTTTCTGGTGCTTTGTTTATAATCATTTCTATTAGTAGTACGCAAAAGCTATAGACATCCATTGCTGGTGTATGCTCATTAGGATTGAAAGCTTCTGGTGCAGAATATGCTATGCTTCCTGGCCTTTCCGTCTGAGAATCTACAGCCATAGCAAATGAACCGTAATCAGAAACCTTTGCTCTGTATTTAGCTGGCCCTATGTTGTCAAGCAGTATATTAGGACTGCTAACATCTCTATGAATAAGAGCATTGGGTTTCTGCAAGTGAAGATAATTGAGGCCTAAAGCTACCTGTATAGCAATGCTGAGAATAGACGGTCTTGCAAGTTGAACATTTTTCTTTTCATAATATAGGCTAGTGGTCATGCGCTCTGTCAAAATGAGAGGATTGTCTCCTAACGTTGCACCAATAAACTGGACTAGATTAGGATGGCGCAGTAGTGATGCCATTTTCATTTCTCTTATGAAACGCTCTTCATTGTAGTATGAGGCTATCACCGGGTGAAGGTACTTAACTGCTACTTTTAACCCTCGAAATATTCCAACCATGACAACACCATATGACCCTCGACCTAACTCTTCATCTGTAATCACAACTTCCTTTTCATCTACTTGCCAAGCATCACATAAAAGGTTGCATTCATTTTGATATTTACGAGCTTCTTCTTGAGATTCGCGTAACCGTTGTTGCAGCACTGCCTTTTCAAGCTGAAACTCTCGTAGCTTCTGTGCTTTTTCATCTTGAGATTGACTTAACATTTCTT
>NW_003549923.1:0-4308 GCF_000090795.2 Amphimedon queenslandica | reverse complement strand
AATTAATATATTACTTGTTATTAATTAATTATTTATAAATACTACCATATTTTTATGTACTTTATAACTGACCCCATCTCTTTTATTAATTTTTTTCATTATTTATAATTGGCTGTGTCTACAGCTCCGGTAACCGGACATAGTTTGCAATGCTAGAGCTCCGGCAGTCCGTTTTTCTCCGTAAAACAGCTCGTGCGCATGCGCAATAGTGCAAAATGGAACTTAGTCTTTTTATCAAGAAACACTAAACCCTAACCCCAAAACCCCTACGATCCCAGAGGCTAAGATGTACGAGAGGGTGCTATTTCTTGACCAAAAAAAAATTGCAAAAAAGATATTTTTAAAAAAAGAAAAAAAAATCAAAAACTGCAGTATAGTTTTACTCGGTAGCCCTGACCGGATTCGAACCCCTGACCACATCCGTGCAATCCACACCAGCCTCTCCACTGCACCACCACAACCCTGCTGCATCATCAACGCTGGTTGTTGTATTTATACTCGGTTTCTATAATATAAATCAGTGTATTATTAATACTGGGGCTTTGCCCCAGTATATATATGGGCGAAGCCCCTATTACCGGAGCTCTAGCACTGCATACTGTGTCCGGTTACCGGAGCTCTAGACACTTCCTTTATAATTATCTTAGTAATTTATAACTGTTAGCATGTTGCCACAAATATTTTTAAAAATTGTGCACAAGCTCACATATATAGATAGTAGGAGAGAAGAGGAGGAGAAAGAGTACATGCACATGTACATGTATGTCACTAGTACATGGAGTCATTGCTTTACAAATGACCAAATATAGTAAAAACTAGGATAGAATGTACATATACTTCATTTATATCTCATGTAGAAAGGATGATAATAACTCAGTCACACTGCATATAAACCACGGTCTACTCCCACTATAAAAAAGGATACAGTACAGTAATGATTAGCTCAGTTATTCACTGTGTTTTACTTAAACCATTATACACCAACAGACCATTTTTACTGGTACTGAGTTACATGTATAGCTACTCCATTCAAGGAAAAGCAGTTTTCAAAACTTTATGAGTGAATTTAGGGAAATCACGTCATTTAGTCAAAAAGTGGGATAGCAAAGTAGAGTAGATGTCTGTGTGTGGGGGGGGTGTACCCTCCATATGCATCACTATTTGGAAAGAATGATATAAATTAGTCACACCATGTACTCCCACTGTAAAGTTTGCTCTTTGATTTACTGTAAACAGTTTACAAGATCCACTGCTATACTCTGTATGCTACAACTGTTACTATAGATCTTTGTTGTTGCAAGATAGCTGTTCTGTTCTTTTATAAAATCCTGCTTTCTTTATATTGTGATGTAAATCCATGACTACATCTTAAGTTACCTAATTCTCTCATTGTCCTCCATACTATAGTAAAAGATGATTGATGTCTCTCAATGGAGAGCAAGTATTGGACTGTGGAACTACGCCTCCAGTAGACCAGCTAATGGCCACCACTCTCACTCATTCATAGATGCAGTAGACAGCAAGTCAGGCAGTACTACATCAGAAGAGGTGACATCTAAACTGCCAGCAGCTCTTTTTCTTATTGCTTTCCTTCTCCTCCTCTTTCACTTTCTCTCTTTATTAAAACACATCTCAATGATTCCTCTAACAGGTGAACAGCAATTGCAACTGCTTGTACTTGTACATTTACTGGTATTTTATTATTAGGTAACTGCTACCAAGTACAATGTACTACTGGTGTTACTGTTATTGATACAAATTACCTCCAGTCAGTAGTCTTACTTGGAGACAGCAGTTCTAACCTGATTCACAATAATTTCTTGATTGTTTGTATACGTATGCTCCTCCATTTATCAGGAGATGTTGAACTCAATCCTGGTCCTATAACAGGTAGATACATAGTAACAAGAGTACATAATATAAGGTTAATAATGATAACAACTTGATACAATATTATGATAGGAAGAATGCTTAGAATATGGAATTGGGCTTGCATTAGAATTATCAAATTTTTACAAAGTGTCTGGATACAAATAAAGAATATATTTCATCCAAAGCAACATAACGATGTTCAAATTGAGACATCTTCATACAAAACTATGCCAGTTCAACCTGAAGGTACTGTCATTGATATTGAGGTTCCAGTACCCAATGGTAAGGCAATAGGAGAAGGAATGAAAGAATCCACTTGTAATGATATCAGTGATAATACATCAGGTAAATACAGTAAAGTCCCTCATTAACTGATACATTCATTGCTGCAGGCCATATAAAGGAACATACTAAAAGGAGTCATATGTCAGTTGTAGATGGATCCAGTCATACTGATATCAGTGAAGGTAACTGATTACAAAATGTTGATACAATATATTATCTGATACATTATACTGCAGGTAACCCAATGGATGTATTACAGAGTTGTACTGATAAATTAGTTCCTGCTATTAGTGTCAATATTTACAGTGTAACTGAGTCACTGTATGCTAAAGGTCTGATACTACAGCAAACTAAAGCAGAGATGCATGTATTAGGAGTAACTGATGAGGAGAAAGCTAGTAAACTTATGTATGTCATTGAAACACAGTTGGAAGGCTCTCTTAATCCAAAGCAGTATTTAATCAAGATATGTCATGTATTAATGCACCAACAACATTGTACATTAAGAGATATTGTTTCTTCCATGTTAAAAGAGTTAGGTGAGTGTGTTTGCATTATGTGTGTAGGTATATCTCTATACATTAGGTTATTCAATACCAGATGTTATAACATTCATTAAGTCACTACCTGATGATGTTCAAGGATATGCTGACAATATGAGAAAATGTTACAAAAAACAATCTGTTGTTGCTACAGACTGGCCTCCAAAAATTGGAAAAGATTACTTTGGAAGACTGGCATTAATAGAAAAACAAATCCTGGACTTCAGTACAGATGTCAAAGAATCAGCTTGGCATATGCTAAGCATATGTGGCTTGATTTAAGACCAGTTTCTTGGTATTCCTCTTTGTGTTTACTACTATATGGTAAACACACCTTTGGTAGCATGCTAACATGGTTCTATAAAATAAGCGGCAGAACTTATTTGTACTGCATGCCCACTGAGAGCACAAATAAACATGCACCAGTATATATACACCAGTAAACAACAGTAAACACCAGTAAACAACAGTGAACACCAGCAAACAACAGTAAACACCAGTAAACACAAGTCAACACCAGTATACACAAGTAAACACAAGTAAACACCAGTATACACCAGTATACACCAGTATACAATAGTATACACCAGTATACACCAGTAAACACCAGGATACACCAGTAAACACCAGGATACACAAGTAAACACCAGTAAACACCAGTATACACCAGTATACACCAGTAAACAATAGTATACACAAGTAAACACCAGTAAAGAACAGTGAACACCAGCCTAACACCAGTATACAATAGTATACACCAGTAAAGAACAGTGAACACCAGCCTAACACCAGTAAACACCAGTATACACCAGTATACACAAGTAAACACCAGTGAACACCAGTATACACCAGTATACAATAGTATACACCAGTAAAGAACAGTGAACACCAGCCTAACACCAGTATGCACCAGTAAACACCAGTATACACCAGTAAACACCAGTATACACCAGTAAACACCAGTATACACCAGTATACACAAGTAAACACCAGTATACATAAGTAAACACAAGTAGACACCAGTATACAACAGTACACACAAGTAAACACAAACACAAGTAAACACCAGTAAACACTGGTAAGTACTACTTAACACTGGTAAACACAAGTAAGTAAAGTAAACAGTGTCAAAATCAAATGTCAAAAAAGGGTAAGAGTTATGCTGTGCCAGTACAGATGAGTACTTGAAAATTGTCTGTCTGTTTGTACTGAACAGAAATACCAATGTTTTAAACACTAGTATGAATGGTAACCATGTGACGTGTGCTACTTCTGTATTATAATACTTTCTTCCTCCAGACAAGTATTGTGAATTTGTGAAAATTTTAACTCAAATTATTGAACAAAAATTAATTAATATTGAAAAAATTGTAATCATTTTGAAACACATTGTTCACATTTGTAATCTATCTTCTGGACTTCCCAATCATTGATGCCAACACAGATACAATGCAGCCATTCAAGGCAGGATTGACACTGTAGTCTGGCTTTAGGATGTTGACAGCTACCCTTTAAGCACTTCCCCTCCTTTTGTCGTCTTCTTCTTTTTGGTGTAGTTTGATAATATTCAGTTTGACGCTTTTGCCTCAATCCCATTGGTGGTGAATTA
>NW_003549922.1:0-4308 GCF_000090795.2 Amphimedon queenslandica | reverse complement strand
CGATGTTGCTATAGATAAAGAAGGATTTGTTTATGTTACTGATTGCAATAATAATCGCATTCAGAAGTTTACTCATGATGGCAATTATGTTTCTCAGTTTGGCAGTAAAGGATCTGGTCCTGGCCAGCTTACTTCTCCAGCAGGTATTACAGTAGACACTACTGGTCTGGTCTATGTTAGTGAGCATGGTAATCATCGTGTCTCAATCTTCACTAGTGATGGCCTGTTTCTGTGTAGCTTTGGAGAAAGAGGAGGTGGGGAAAAGCAATTTAATGCCCCTAATTTTGGAATAACATTTGATCAAGATCATTTCCTTTACATTTGTGACACTGGCAACAATAGAATAGTAGTGTATTAATGTTGACTATTAATTTTAGTTAGTGCTAAATGAGTGTTTGATAATTTTATGATGTTGAAAATATTTACTCTCAGTAATAGTTACCTTATACATGTAGTAACATCAATCTTTTAACATATACAGCTTTACAGTTTACATATAATCTATTAGTCTATGGAGAATGCAATACATGGTTCAGCTTGTAAATGTTCTTTAGTCTTAAGTTCTTTGTGCTGTACACTACCCCACCATGCCTGTATTTTTCACTCGTGTAGACATGATTGAGAATTCACCATCGGAATTATCCAGCCTTGACAGGTGTCTTGCAGTCATTGTTGATTCACTGACACAGAAAAACCCCATAATGGTGAAAGCAGTGAGGGACCTTGTATCAGAGCTCTGTCGCATCACCCTGCTCTGGGACGAGATGTGGCTGGCAGCACTGATGCAGAGACAGGGCGAGGTACACAGGAGACTCCTCCAGATTGAAGCTGAGACCAAAAGGACGTTTGCTATACATAATCACGTGCTTAGTATGGAGCGGAAGGAAGCTGTCATGAGACAGAAGTATATTGCCACAATGAAACCAGTGAGTAAATTGCATTTAGTAATGATAATGTTAATAATAAAAGAGTTCTTGATAAGTTGATATACATGTACATGTAAGTATGTATTTTTTCATAGCATTAAAATGTTGATGTATAAGTACGTGTATGTGTAACTTGTATTCTCCTTATCACATAATTTTATTAATTTGTATTTCTTTCCTTTTTTCTCATTTCTCTCTCTCTCTCTCAGCTGCTTTGGGTGTTAGAATATTTAGCTGCAGTTACAGCCCAGCCCCCAGAGACACAGAACGAGCGTCAGTTTCAAGCCGAATACGGCGAACTCATTACAATGGCGATACAGAAACTCCAGAACCCAAGCAACTACAAGAGCTCCATTAATGTCTGGGACCCTTTCAAACAAGTACACCAAGAATAATAATAATAATAATAATAATAATAATAATAATAATAATAATATATGATAATAATAATAATGATAATAATAAGTACATAGTATAAGCTTCTAATTTAGATTATTATTTGTTATTTTTAAATTCTTTTTTTAGCTTCAGCAGATGTTAATGCACAGAGCACAGAAGAGGATGCAGACCCCATTGAGTCTCAATGAGATCAGTCCTCACTTGGCAGCTATACAGTCATCATGCATTTCAATGCCTGGACACAGTCAAATGGATGAAGTGAGAGAACTAGAATAAACATGTACTGCATATAGTATCAATACATGAGAGATAATTGATTTTTTATTCCTTCTATTTTTTCTTTTATATTTCTTCCTTTGTTATTTATACTAGTTATAATTTCACATACTTATGCCCATACATGTACATGTAGTAACGTTATTCTCCCTCTATTAGCCTGTTCTATTGGAGTCATTCTGTCTGGACGTGTCTGTCCTTCCAACAAAGACGAAACCAAAGAAGATATCGATGATAGGGTCCGACGGGCGGAGACACACTTATCTCTTCAAAGGATTGGAGGACCTTCATCTTGATGAGAGGATAATGCAGTTTATGGCTATCGTTAATAACATGTTTGCTAAAGCTCACAAGTAAGGCCTCTACAGTTGTGGTGATTGTACTTGTAATTTTATAATTGACCCTCCAACAAGATTTCCTCTTACATGCATTTGGTATACTATTGGTTATACTTTGATCATAATAATTTAAATTAATTTTATCACTTTGTATATTATTTTTGTCTTTTTTTTATCGGCAGACATCAAACCCAGTTGTATTTGGCTCGTGATTATGCCGTAATACCGTTAGGTGCACGCTCTGGTCTTATCCAGTGGGTCGATAATGTTACCCCGTTGTTTGGTATTTATAAGAGATGGCAGCAACGAGAAGCACTAGCTAAAGCAATGCAGCAAGTAAGTACATGTACATGTATAAATACACATGTATAAGGAATGGGGTTAGTTGCTTTAAAAATTTATAAAAAATCCAAATTTGATTGGAATCAGCTCAAACTTTTTATGCAGCATAAGTACATGTGTGTGCATCAGAAAAAAATCATAAAATGGAGATTTCTTTCCTAGCCATTTTTGGTGAAATTTGACCCTAAAGCCCCTGTACTATAGTACCCTGATTATATACCGCCTTTACTCCATTAGGCTGGTTCACAGCCTACAGCTCCGTTACAAGTTCAAGTCAGGAAGCCCAACGAACTGTTCTATGCTAAGATCATTCCTCTCCTCAACGAGAAAGGACTCAACGAACACACCCCACGCAAAGAGTGGCCCCTCGGCATACAAATGAGAGTACTCAAAGAACTAATGAACGAAACTCCTAGGGAACTACTAACAAAGTGAGTTCATACACCAATACTGGATCATGTACATGCATGCGTAATTGCGTGCTGATTGAAAGATTTAAAGTTTTAAATACTGATTGACTTTAGCATTTTATATTTGTATTGTTTCTTTATGCTAGGGAGTTGTGGTGTGCTAGTTCATGTGCATCAGAGTGGTGGGCAGTCACTCAGACCTACTGTCGCTCAACTGCTGTGATGTGTATGATTGGGTACATCATTGGGCTGGGTGACCGCCATCTTGACAATCTACTGGTAGAATTCACCACTGGACAAGTATGTACTGACTACTGACTACTATGTGTATGTACATGTACAAATATTGGATGAGTTGATCAAGTGTTTTTTAGATATAAAATGCTATAGTTTTGTTTTAAATGTATAACTCTTTTTGTATTTCTTATTCTATTTCTATTTCTCTCTCTCTCTCTCTCTCTCTCTCTCAGGTTGTCCATGTTGATTATAACGTTTGTTTTGAGAAAGGAAAGAGCCTTCGTGTCCCTGAGAGAGTTCCATTCAGAATGACACAAAACATTGAGAATGCTCTAGGATTCACTGGAGTTGAGGTACAATGTACATAATATACTCAATCATACATTACCTTTATAATATCTAATAGGGTTTATTCCGTATTTCCTGTGAAGACATTTTGCGTATTCTTCGTCGAGGAAGAGAAACACTATTGACATTGTTAGAGGCATTTGTATACGACCCGTTGATTGATTGGACACAGAGCGAAGAGGCCGCCTTTCCTCTTGCAATGAGGACCACAACTGAGCTCGGAGTGAGACAGACAAGGAAAGAAATGGAATGGGAAGTAGCCGAAGGAATGCTCATTACTAAACTAGCTGAATCCGAACCACACTGGCAGAAAAACAGGTATAACAAGCATATTGTGTGTGTCATATTTATGTATATTTTTATACAAGCTGTGTTTTATAAACTTCTTTCTATTTCTTGTAGAGAGAACTTGTGCTCTGTGCTGCTTGCATTAGAGAAGCATCTTAACGACATAGCATTGACTAGCGAGCAGATGGTGGGCTATCAGGAGAAGATTGGCAAACTCGACAAAGAGATCAGCATATTGACAGAAGCTGTGTCCACACCCAACCATCCACTCATATCAATGCAAGACAGGTAACGAGATGCTCACTGTCTCTCTGTCTGCTTTTATTGCATTCTCTGATGCACGCAACAAAAATGACACAGTGTCTTTCTTTTATAGCAAAAAAAATGTACTTCATAGTCATGTATTATATATGTTTATGCATTGAAACTTTGAGCTGATTGCAATCAAAATTGTACTTTTTTACAAATTTTTGAAGTTGCTCAAAAAGTTTGGCAAATATATATGTAGTATAGTATTTGAATGTCATGTTATGGTAGATTTGGTGCTTTATCATTGATGTTTCATTAGGTTATCGGAACAGAGTCGAATCTCTGCCGAACAAAAGAGATTACTATCACTAATCAAAGAGAAATATGATGACAGTTTAGAATGGAACCAGAAGTACAAAGTAAATAAATCATTTTTATTCAAGATTAGAAAAATACTTGCATCTCTCTCTCTCTCTCTCTCTCTCTCTCTCTCTC
>NW_003549920.1:0-4330 GCF_000090795.2 Amphimedon queenslandica | reverse complement strand
CCTGGGTGACTTGAACAGTCGTAGTTTCTCTACTTCCTTTGAATCTATTGAGATTAGTTCTCTCGGCCATTTCCAACCTGCCACTGTATCATCTCTCCATTCGATTATTAAACCATCTACATTGCCATACTATATCCAAACTCCTCCTCACATTATCAAAGTCTGCTATCACCAGCTCACAAATATTATTCAATTGCCGAAATTCAACCGAGTGGAGTACATCTCATCCCAATGCACCTTAACTCTCTTAAATGTATATAATATAATTTATTTCTTTATTATTATTTATTAACTTGCCAGATATTAAGCTCAATGCTTTTTTTACAACTCTGTCCAAGTTATTACCCACTTATTTTTATTTCATTCTCTGTTGTTTACTGAATGGTATTTCAAAAAAATGTAGACACCCATTACTTAGTTCTAGTTTTAGTTATGTAGACTCCCAATACTTAGTTCCAGTTCTAGTCATAAACACCCAATACTTAGTTCTAGTTCCTAGAACTAATTTAAAAAATGCCATACTAGAATTATTTTAGTTCTAATTTCACTGGAACTGGAACAACACTAATGCATGTCCTGTAAAACTTAATTAAACCTTAAACATTATTTATTTATTCATTCATTATATTATATATGATGATTAGTCAGACTCCAGCAATAAAGCGACTAGTAGTAAGTTTACCTGGTTCTCTCACTCTGCATGAAAACTATAGCGGGGGTACGGAATACATGGACCATAGATACTAGAATTCTAGAAAGTAGAAACAGCTCCGACCAACTCCGCATCATCTGCCTCCATGTTGCTCCACTTGTCCTGTCTAACCACATCATGACTGCGCATGTGCACTAGTCAACCTTCATTGCTGTACACTAACATGCAAATGGCAGCAGGCCTTCAGCCTCACTTTGATCAGGAAAACTATGTTAATGATTTGGGTGAAGAAGAAGAGGAACAGAGGAGAGAATTGATAATGGCCTGCGTTTCAGGCGTCATTGCAGGAGTTTTTGCAGCTTTCACTCAAGGTCAAGTTGTGTAAGTAGAATTATAAATGCCTACTAGTTATGCTTACAATCTACATTATGCACATATAGGGTGAGTAACAGTGGTGAGGGTGGTGGTAAGGGAGTTGGGCGACCATTCCTTTCTCTTGATACGTATGAAGTTGAGTATTTAAGGTCCTTAGGTTTCACCTGGACAGATATAAGCAGGATACTCGATGTTAGCCGTTCTACATTGAATAGAAAAATAGAAGGCGCTGGATTAAATTTTCAGACTTATCACAATGATATTTAATGCAGAATTAGATCATGTTGTCTGTGAAATAAAAGCAGATCATCTGTTTATTGGAGAAGTCATGATTGCTGGCAATTTACACTCGAGGCACATTCAAGTTACACGTTCAAGGCTTAGAGCTTTAATTCACAGCTTAGACCCATTTGTTCATGATAATAGAAATGTGCCATTTGGCGTCGTACATATCATGTTCAGTCACCAAATTACATCTGGCACATCAATGGGAATCACAAATTAATAAGGTGGCGTATTGTAGTTCACCGTGGCGTTGATGAATAGTCTCAAGTCATTGTGTCCCTGAAACTATCCACCAATAAATTAGCTGCTACTATGCTCTCTCGTTTTAAAGGAGGTGTGACAGATTACGGGCCACCTACACGCATCTGTACTGATTGTGGTGGGGAAAATTTTGCTGTTTGGCAGTACATGATGAGGCAGCCTAATAATATTACATTAGTTATTGTTGGCTGTTTAATTCACAATGAGCGCATAGAGAGGTTGTGGCAGGATGTTCATCAGTGAGTCTTGAAGCCATTTGCAAATCAGTTTAGACATCTTGAAACCATTGCCTTACTTGATCCTTTAAATGAGGTTGATATATACTGTCTTCACATTTGTTATCTTTCTCGGATTAAGATATGTCTAAATTCATTTCAAGAAGCATGGAATAATCACCGCTTGTCAACTGAAGGTAATGCGACGCCGCTCTAGCTGTTTTTAACTGGATTATTACTGACGTCTAATGGTCAAGCTTTCGTTTCAACACCACCCACTAATAATTCCAGTGGATTACCAACCTCATTGGATCATGTTACTGTTCCAAGATCTCATTTTATGCCGTGTCGTCTCCTTTGTCAAGAGCTACAAGAACGATTTGATGTCTTACCTACTACTTGCAATAATTATTTTGATGATGGGATGTACATGTCTGTTGTACTGTATGTTGGTGAACACACAGCTAGTTGCAATTCATGCTCAATTTAAGTAGATGTGTTTATTGTTATTACTTTAGTAAATATATAATTGTGAAACTTTTTGTTGCTTTTGTTTTTCTTCAGACTTCAGTTGTTATAAAATATATATATATAGATCTACCTACCGTACTGGGCGAGGCAGTCTCACAGAACACGTGGTGAGTCCAGGCTGGCTGCATAAATACTACACCGTGACTTGTGTGACAGCATAGATAGAGCTGACTAGTGAGACTTGGAACAGCACCGTATGTAAATAACATGGAGGATGAGTTAGCAAGAGTTGTCTCTACTGCCATTACAGCTGCTATGTTGCAGTTCAGAAGGCAGTCAGTAGATTCTATGACCCCTTGACCAGGTCCAAGTACCTCTAGAGGTACAAACAGTCAGAGTGAGAGAACAAGGTAAGCACTGCAGTCACTTTATGTATATATATGATATAAGCCGGCCTATCAGATGCTAGTATATGTATATACAGACAATTTTGTGGGTCAAACACCTTTTGCAGTAATTCACAGCATGGGTGTGTCCTTACTGTATCCAAAGTTCAGTCAGTGATAGTTGTAGAAAATACGGGTATTTGTAATTATACCATGTCTAGTTGTAATTGACCAATCAGATTGCTCAATTTTAGGTTGACAAATAACTTACCTACCAACAAGTTTCCCGGCCTTTCGGGAGGTTGAATAAGATACTTCCACCTCCACCATGCCTAGTTGCAACTGACCAATCAGAATGCAGAATACCAGGTTTCAAAATCTATTAGATACCTCTCGCGAACACTTAGAAACCTGGCGCTCTACGCTTATGGTCTTATTAGTCCATTTGTCAAGCTTGGTTGATTCTTTACTGACTAGCCTGTTAGATATGTTGTATGTATGTCAACTGTGGTTTTATTATCAACAGGCTCACAACAGCTGGTAGTTTTTCAATCGTCATTGTAGCAGTATAGGTTATACACCTCGGTATCAGTTTTTATGGCATTTATTAACCTCGCACAGTTAATGAATGCCATAGAAACCTCCACCTCGGTGTATAACTGATACATAGTTTTACTAGCACAACATTGGGACCAAAGGAGAACTTATCATTTCATTAAAAATGAACATGCACAAGTAGAAATTATGACAAAAATATTGACTGACAAGTGTTCTTTTGTGGGTGAGAATCTTTCTATTTTGTTTAAAATAGAGGCAATGGCAAACCTTGCCAAGTTTTATGAAGAAACGTGAGAAGGGGGGTAGTGGCAAGAAATGGCACAAGGAAATAGTGTCTGCCACAATGTTACCGTGATGAGATTATGAAAATACCAAGAGGCAGTAGTCGAGATCATTTGTTCAGTTTGGGTCTCATTGGAAAGATTAGCCTTTATTGTGAAATGACTGAGGATGTAAGAAGGGAGGTCAGATCTTTCTTTGATGGACCAATGAAACATGATCTTCAATTTCTATTTACTTACCTTCAAAGTACAAGTATGCTACCTTTTTTTGTAAGATGTGTTGTGATAATATTTTTGTCAATTTGGCAACTTAAGGCCTGTTTGCCAAATTTTAATCATCATAATATATACAACCTACTGGAGCGAAATGATTTACCAAAGTTTATCTCTCCAAATAATCTAGCTACTTGTAATTGATTAGGTGGCGGATCCAAGTCATTGACTATTCCTAATGTATCACGCAATTGGTCGTGGACACCACAGCAGGTTGCATCTTTAGCTGGCCAAGGGTCTATCCATATTGTGTCTGATAAGGAACTAAAACTGCCATTAAGTTAGAACTTACAAGTGATGTTTTCCGATTAGTTTCACATACTTTTCCTAGTTCCCATTAGTTTCATGCTCAAGTTTTTGTTCTAGCTGTTGCATGCCACCTACGATTATCAATGATGTGATATGATTTTTAATAATCATTTACTTTTAGACAAAATTTTATCACGCATGGGTAACTGGGTAAGGTACTTAAACTATGTTTCAATGATGTGATATGATTTTTAATAATCATTTACTTTTAGACAATATTTTATCACACATGGGTAACTGGGTAAGGTACTTAACTATGTTTCT
>NW_003549915.1:0-4342 GCF_000090795.2 Amphimedon queenslandica | reverse complement strand
TAATAACCCAGTGATCATCAGTAAGTGCTTGTTGCTGGTACCTATGAGCTGCCTCTTGAGATTGACGTAGCTGCCTATCCTTCTCCTGTAGCTCCCTATCCTTCTGTCGCAGTGCCTCCTGATTCTCCTGCAGTATCACCTGATGCTCCCTATCCTTCTCCTGTATTATTTTCTGATGCTCTTCATCCTTCTGTAGTATTAATAGATTCTTCTCTTGTAGCACTACCTGATGTTCTATATCCTTCTCCTGCAGTACTACCTGATGCTCCCTATCCTTCTCCTGTAGCTGATGACGATATCTTCTTATTTCTTGCTCTTTCTCTGCTTCTTCTCTTTCCTTCTGCTTGAATTGTTGATGATAAACTTGTGCTTCTCTCTCCTTCTCTTCAAGACTCTGAATAAGAGCTTGTACGGTTTGCTCAATATCGGCTGTATCTCCTTTTCTTGGTTTCTGGTACTCCTCCAACCATATTCTTCTTACTGTCTGTAGTTGCTGCTGATACTTCTTCTTGTATTCTTCATTATTCATACCACTGGTATCTAATGTATCACCTACTGTCCACTCTCCTTTACTGTTAGTAACTAAAATACAATATTAATAATAATTTTAATTAGAGGGTGTGGATCCAATGCAACATTAAGTACATCAAAGGAAATAATTATAATTAGATAATTAATTGGGGCGAGCCTGAGTTCGCCCCACTCTAGCGCTATAGCAGTACTCTCAGTCACACCCCTTCTGTCTGTCTGTCCTCGTACGTCACCCCTATTTATTAGTGCATTCAAAATAATGTGTACTTTAAAGAATAATTGCTTTTATTGTTTTTTTCCATCATATACGGTTTATTGTAACACGTGTTAGTAGTAAAAACTAAAAAGCGAGAATAGTCAGAATACTCTTAAGAAGGAAACCATTGTCTTATTCATAATTGTTGTTACTTCTTATCAGCTATGAGCAGCTTTCAAGGAAGTAGCAGTAGCAAACAAGAGAAGAGGCTTCTTCGCAATGAACGTGACAGAGAGCGAAGGAGGAACGAGACGCCTCAACAGAGAGAAGCTCGACTAGCTAAAAGGAGAGTCAAGGGTGGGGCTTGTCGAGAGACTTGTAAGGAAAGGGAGCAACAGCTACAGAGACAACAACGTCTAATTGTGGACAGGAGTAGGTCTCGATCAAGAAGGCAGCACGAGACAACTCCTGAGAAAGAACTACGCCAGTCAGGAGATAGAGCTAGGTATCAAATAAGAAGAGAGAGTGAGGTCACACCTGAAGAAGAGCAGCATGAAGGTGATAGGTGTGAAGCGGCCCCGTTTATAGTAGAACAGCAGATATCACCGTATGATGGGATGCTGAAATATCATGAGACCTTATCCTGTATCAAGTCTTTCAAGTGTAATGCTTGTTTTGAAAATTTCCCTACTCTTTCAGTATCTCGTCTGCCTAATGGAGTCAGTGAGTGCAGTAGGTAAGCACATACCCAAGCTGTACTCCAGTGGAAATAACATGGACCCATGAATTTTTCCAATTTTTGGTAAAATTTACTACAAAACCATTAATTTTTGCTCAGTACTAAAATTTAATGCGCAAAATGCAGCTCAGGCTCGCCCCTTAATGTTCTACATTAGTTCTAGTAGTATTCATTGGTGGGTGTGGCTAATACACTGACCTAGTTCAGTTAGCATAACAATGTTAGGATTAGTGACTAATGTCAATCTCTTATCAACAAATCCTCCAGCAGTTATTATCCAGACACAATGAGGACTCATAATGAACACTGAGAGAGAATGATTAGATCTCTTACTAACAGAGTGAGGTACACCTAACTTTTAATAGAAATAAATTAATAATTCACATGTATCTCACTGTATAGATCAATTATTAATAATATCCAACATACCTTTATCCAGGAATGTTGAGTGATGTTAAAGATCCAACAATCATCTAATATATCATCATTCTTATCCTCCCCACCACTTATCACTAGCATAGGACAGTCTGATCCAGTTATAATAATAGCACCTGCATGTAACCATCTAGCCACAGGCCATTGGTCTATAGCTTCAGGTTTCTTTATACACTGCCAGAACTAAAAATAAAATAACCACACCCATTAACAATGACACGTGTGTGTGTGTGTGCGTGCGTGTGCATAGATATAATACACGGAACAGGATTAGAAACAGGATCACGTGAGCGCATTATCCATTGAAACACTCCTAGTTATATTGGAGCCCCAGGCAGCTGCTCGACTATTGCCGAGGCCCCCGACTGTCCCTTTTCAAAAAGTTTGTGGGACTCTAGCAACTACAGGAGACGGCGAGACGCACTAGTATGAGCTTTTATGGCTATTCTCTGAGGATCTTTAGTGCATTAAGACATTTATTAGTGCTTACACAGAAGTTTTAGAAAGTTACGGCATGTCAAAACCAAAGGCCATATTTCAATGACGTCAGTACTCTAAAACTATTAAACGCAGTCCATAACAAACATCACAGTGCACTGTAAGAGGTTAAGAAGTAACCATAAAAGCAGATATTTAGTTACGAAACTATCAGATATCGTCTGGAGAGTCCCACAAAGTATCTCCATTCATCTCCATTACGGGACCAGTTCCCGGCAAAACTAGGAGTGTTTCAATGGATAATGCGCTCACGTGATCTTGTTTCTAATCCTGTTCCGTGTATTATATCTATGGCGCACGTGTGTGTGCGTACATTCAGTACACATAATTTAACATACCACAGTGTTGATTGATATCTCTAATATATAAATATTGTTAGTTCTAGTATCCTTAGCATCATCATCAGTCACTACTCCACCAAACAGAACAGCTCTAGTGTTGTTGATCTTTTCAATGACAAAGTGACTAGCAGGTGGTATACACTGACCAATGATTGAAGGATTACTCCATTTTCCTAAATTATTATTATTAACATAATTTCAAACAGTAATATAAACATAGGCGGCTGCAGGCCTAGGCATTGGGGGTCATTGCCTAGGTTAAAAATTAGACCGGAAGTAGAAACAATGCTATTTAGCCCTTTTACCACACCCCTTTAATTAGAAATGCCTAGGCTGAGTTGGACTTCTGCAGCCGCCAAAGAATATAAAATCTTACTTGATGATAGATTATACATTGAGTGCTCATTAGTACGCCATTTTCCATCAGATAACTTAATATATTTATAATGAGGTAGTTGTACAGCTGGTTTAGATCCATACCCTCCTATCATTAGTAAATGGTGTACTCCATCATGTTCAAATGATATCATTCCACCAGCAACTCTCCTCATAACTGGTCTAGTTGCATCAGTTGGTTCTAATTCTCTCCATTGAAGACTAACAGTATCCAGTTGTGTAATACTGTTGTGACGGCAGTCGTCATGGCCACAATAGCCCCCGAAATAATACAATTGATCATTTATTGCAGTACAGGAGTATGCTCTCACTCCTAATGGAGGAATACCAGTAGTACCTCTAGTGATCCATTGACCAGTTGAAGGAGTAAAGTGCTGTATATTACTAGTGATCCTTCTCTTCTCTTCACTATCATGTACTTCAGGTAAACCATCCTGATGACCAGCCCACACATACAATGAATCACCTACTGATACAGTGCGGTGATGGGATCTTCCCTTCAGTTGATCTATAATATCAATGATTGACAGTACATGATCACTGGAATAGTAACATTAGGACTTACTTGTAGTAGAGATGCTATCTTTATTTTTAGAACTAGCCATTGCAAGCAGCTCCTGGCTGCGCTGCTTGCTGGCCAGTGGCCACCTACTAGTGGTGGGCGATACTATTGAAATATTATCGATACAACGATACTGGGCCAGTATCGAGTAGTATCTAGTCTCGCCGCCCCAGACCCCCATGACTGTAGGCCGGCTGGGGAATGGTCTGGGCGGCGAGACTAAGTCTATAATATCTATGGTTGTATCCGTATCGAAAATTCAAGAGCAACACTAGTATCGATACTGAGGCCACACCTTAATTAATTGGTTAGTATCGTATCGAATTACTAGTATCGATACCAGAATGAAAATACTCAGTATCTTATCGAATCCAAAAAATACAGTATCGCCCACCACTACCACCTACCCCAAACTGGATCACGTGATATAAAAATTGGGTGGAGCTCAATTTTTGCAAAGCTTTAAGTGCAAAATGTGAATTACTTCAATCAGTAAACTTATTATTGTTTACAGTGTTTAGATATTAATACTTTAAGTACAGTAAAACAAGACAGCTATTTATGATTGTGTAAAGGAATCTCTCCCTGTCCTTCAATGACCTTCCCTTTCTCTCTCATCATTACAAAAATGAAGAGAGAGAACT
>NW_003549914.1:0-4342 GCF_000090795.2 Amphimedon queenslandica | reverse complement strand
TGTCGATAGCTCTCATGTTCAAGGTGAGTTAGACCTGCCACAAACCTCAGACACATTCGAAAGTGATCATCATCAAAGTGATCTTTAAACACTTCCTCTGTCTTCTTCTCATGCTTAGCTATCCACCATGCAGCTAAAAATTCCTGTATACTCAAGTGAAGGAACTGATACTTCTTCTCATCATATTCTGTGAATGTTGTCATCAATCCAAGATAGTCTTCCTTGACTGCCTCACTCAGTGACTGTAGTTGATGTGAAGAGAATGTCATTCTTGTATTAGCCAGGTTAGTATAAGCTAATTGACACATCTCTTGTAAAGGTTTAGCTAATTGTGATGGTAATGAAGAAAGACTACCTAAAGTATATGGGTCAATGTCATGTCTTGGTTTTATTTCCACATGTCTTCTGATAGTTTGTAGGATAAAGTTCTCATACAGTTGAGTGAGTGTTGTTGGTAAGTGTCCTCCTTCCTTACAATAAACTAAGATGACCATGGAACAGACTAGTGGTATATAACACAATGATTGGACATCATTTCGTACTTTAAGATCATTAATGAGTTTCACTGCTAGTTGCGAGTCCTTACTGCTTTGAGTAGTTTGATAATTTGAATGCACTCTCCATATTGTGGTAATATTTTTAACTTCAATAATGAGTTCTTGTGCTAGTTTTATATCTTTTTGAAGTGTTTGTATAATTACTGTTCTTATTTCTTCCTCAGAAAACCCAATGACCTGAACATGTCTACTGAGAGTATTGATTTTCAAAAGTGAAGAGGAGGCATAGCTACGAGAGGTAACAATTACTGAACATTGGTCTAACTGCTTTCTATGAATGATACTAGCAGCTAATGAAGACTGTCTGAGTTGTTCACTTAGTTCATCCCAACCATCAAAGATTATTAGTAATCCTTCTCCATTCCTCTTCTCAAACCATTCAGCTACCATGGGAACTTCATATTTTCTATACTCAAACAGGTCAGCTAGTGTAGTAGCTGTAGCTATCTTGCTATTTCTTAAAGGACAGTAAAGTACCAAGTCATACTGTTGGTGTACAAATGTTCCATTAGACCACATATTTAACAGTTTACGACAGAGTGTGGTCTTGCCAATACCAGGAGGACCATCTATTACTACTCTGAGAGACAGAGAACTTACTGTGGGTTGGAGGACATCTTCAACACTTATCTCCTTGTTTTCGGCTAGTTTAACAATTTTATCAACTTGTCCTCTTAGCAGATGCCAAGCTGATTTTGCTTGTGTGCTGGAGTCTTGTTTTTCTACTAGTGCTAGTCTTCCAAAAAAATCTTTTCCAATTCTTGGTGGCCAGTCTGTAGCAACAATAGATTGGTGTTTGTAGTGTTGTCTCATATTGTCAGCATATCCTTGAACATCATCAGGTATTGAACTAATGGATGTGACATTATCCGGTATAGACTGACCTAATGTATTGAGATATAATGACTATATTGATCACTGATAATGTACATACACACTCACCTAACTGGTGTAATATAGAGGTAGCAATATCTGTTAGTGTACAATGTTGTTGGTTTATTAATACATGACATATATCAATAAGATACTGCTCTGGATTAAGAGAGGATTCCAACTGTTTCTCAATAACATTCACCAGTTTCATTGCTTTAGTATAATCAGTCATAACTCCCATTACAAGTACATCATCAACTGCTTGTTGTGGTATCAATCCTTTAGCATGTAATTGAGTTGTTGTTTTGTAAAGATTTTGTGAGATATCATCAATTAGTTTACTAGAACGAGTCCTTAGTATATCCTTTGGATTACCTGCAGTAGTGTATCAGTTAATGAGTGTTGTATTAAGTGTATGTTTACCTGTTATAGGACCAGGATTAGCATCACTGGTACTGACTTCCATATCATCATTAGTACTTCTTCCAGCTGTGGGATCTGTCACTTTGTCTTCAATAGTTCTAGCTAGTTCATTCTCTTTACATTGTTTCAAAGCATTAATGACATCTCTCCATGATGCTGTAGGATTAACTTGTAACCATCTCTTATGTAATGCCTCCATCCTGAGGTAAGAGCTTCCTTTCCTTTTAATTATATCAACATCAAGTTGTGTTATTCCACCAGGAAGAGAAAGAGCAAATGGTTTCCAATCAACAAGTGGTTCAAGCCATTGAGTTAATAATGTAGTATCAGGTTGATCATCAATCATAGGACCAGGATTGAGTTCAACATCTCCTGATAAGAGGAGGAGCATACGTAGACAAACAATCAAATAGAGATCATTGTAATTCAAGTTAGAACCGCTACCTCCAGGTAAGACTACTGACTGGAGGTAATTTGTATCAGTATCAGTAACACTAGTAGTACATTGCACTTGGTAGCAGTTACCTAATAATAAAATACCAGTAAATGTACAAGTACAAAGTTGCAATTGTTGTTTACCTGTTGGAGGAATCATGAAGATGTGTCTTAATAAAGAGAGAGAGTGAAAGAGGAGGAGGAGTAAAGCAATAAGAGACAGAGCTGCTGGAAGTTTAGATGTCTTCTCTCCTGATGTAGTACTGCCTGACTTGCTGTCTACTGCAGCTTTGAATGAGTGAGAGTGGCGGCCATTAGCTGGTCTATTGGAAGCAGCTTGACAGTAGTTCCATAGTCCAATACTTGCTCTCCATTGAGAGACATCAATCATCTTGTATCAGGTTAAGAAATTATTCAAGTAGTATTGCAAGCTGGCAAGGGAAGTCTATGGCTGTTATAATAACAATGTAGTAGCATTCTTTTACTTTATTGACCTTGCCCACCTTTTTGTGGCTTGGTAGATCTAGATGGATCTAGATAGTATGCATGTACATGACAGTAGAACAGTTTTTTATAGAACGATAGCATGATGATAGCATAACAGTAGAATTCCAAACCCACACTTATGATACAAGTCTTGCTCAACATTGCTTTTTATAGCATCATAGACTAATAGATAATAATGCATGGTCCCTTATTACATTGTTGAGTACTGTAGGATTTGCAGTTTAGCATCACAAGAGTATAGGACTGACATGATTGGTGTATAATTACATTGCTGTGAATATCAATTTAAAACACCAATTCTACTTAGTGATGTGCCAATCCTATTATTTTTATCTTTATTTTTTGTTCATAATAGTGTACACTATGTGCTCACAAGAAGGAAGAGCAAAGGAAAAAAGGAGTAAGAATGAAAAAGAAAAAGTAAAATAGAATAATTGGAGAAAGAAAGTGAAAAAATTAGAGCATAATATGATGTAAGAAAGAGAGAGGAATAGTAAAAAGTGCGAAAGAGACTATACTTGAATTTTATCACATAAATGATATGTACACTACTAATGGTGATGAGTAGGTGTGTATGTGTAACTGCATTCCTGTTGTGGCATGAATGATATAAATAAACTTATAGTACACATCGTTTATATAACATTTACAATTATCTATTATGACTAAATTTGGTCATTTCATACTTTACTACAATAGAAACTTAAACAAAAATGAATGATATACTGGTATTAGCAAGAACATGAACTCAAGCTAATAAATATAGACAGGTTGTATTAAGATCTACAAGAATAAGCAGTAGCTATAGTGTATTGTTTAACAATTATACTTAGCAGAACACGTTTCTGTCATGTACCTATATATTTATTTTTTATATTCATTGTACACACATCATTATGCTAATGACATAGTACATGTACATGCATACACATGTACATGTACATATGTATTAATGTACTTGCTGTTTATTGTACATGTACATGTGTATATACTCTTGATATTGCCTATAGCAGGTATAATTTGGGGGAGGGGCTAAGATTTGGCGAATTTTGCAATTTAAAAGCTATTTACTGAGAGAAACCTTCCATTTTGAACCATTACTCATGAATGAAATGAAATGATTTTAGAAATTTCTGACTCTGAAATTACGTAATCATATCACTGTCACTTTTTTGTTATGTACATGTACATGTACATTATCCATTTCTTTTAGTAAACATAATTATGTACATATTTTAAAATACCTCTGCTCTCTCTCTCTCAGGTATGGACTCCCGTTCGCATGGTGATGATATGCTCCGCCCTCTTCCTAATAACGGTTCCATTAGTGTTTGTATCAGTAGAGAGGTGGTATATATTATTAGGACTGATACTAGTACTGACTGGAGCTCCTGTCTATCTAGTCTGTCTATCTATTATTAGTACGCAATANATATAGACCAGCTGTATTTCCAAGGATAAGCAGTAAGTAGCTATTTTTATCACATATTAATCAAGTACTGTTATCATATTAGTTATACTATAAGGTATTGTTGCTTTATAATGCA
>NW_003549912.1:0-4355 GCF_000090795.2 Amphimedon queenslandica | reverse complement strand
AATGGCCGCCTGCTGATCAGGGATTCTGAAATCCTCTGAGGCTCTGACAGAGAAGATTCAGAAGGAGAAATAAATCTAATGGACAAAATGGAAAGCTCATCTAAAGGAGATTTTGTGGGTAACGTCTCTCACTATATTCCTCTCCCAGACTGCTATAAAGGCCCCATTAATAAAGGGCACTTGCTCTTTGATGCTTGTTTTGAAGGAGGTGAGACCAATAATAATTATTACAAATAACTGATGGTTGCTGTAGGTAACTTAGGACGTGTGGATTATGTGAGCCATTTTGAGTATGACTTTTTTGTAAGACCAGATACCTGCAATCCAAGGTACTTCAGTAATACATTGATATAGTCAATTGGTTATATTATGTACATAATTTATATTATTAATAGCTTTAAAATTGACATTAATATCTTTGTTTTTAAAAAAATCATTTTTGTGAAACCCAATGCATTAATACCATCATGTATGTAAATAATTTTAACCAAATGCACACATATTTTTTTAATTTCCCAGGTTTCGAGTGGGATTTAACTTGTGGTGAGCTTCAGTAAGACAAAGAGCCTTTACAGAGAAGGAATATCACCTTAAAAGGAATGTCAATTTTAAAAACATCCATTGGAAAACATCCAGTATTTGTACTGCTAGAATGGAGCTCACTCAGGCTCGCCCGAATTATTCTTCAAATTAAGTTTTATTGGAGTCATACAGTATAATATAAATGAATCAAACAAGATCAATTAAAATTATTACTAATCATCAATTATTACTAATCATCAATATTAATAAAATCAAATCCCAATTCTTTTCTAATAGCTTTAACTAAGGCTTTTGCTGCATCAGCATAACTGCCTTTTACAGCAATGAAAGAGCTTAAGAACTTTTGACAGTGCTCCTGCACTTGAGGTAATTCCTCCTTAAAACTAAGACTAGCCTTGAACTCATCAATGCACTCTTCCATTGAAGGAGCTTCTCTAACTTCATTACTAATAAGCTTAGCTGTGTACAACTGATTGACAAGACCAGTAAGAGACTTCTTAGGCAAAGAATTGAGAGCAGCATAATGAGATACAAGAACATCATCAATCACTTTCTTTACTTTATTGACATCAACAGTAGCTGATGGACCTAATAGAGGTCAAAGGTCAGTATACACACACACACAGTATTATCACTTACTAGCTCCTCCAGTGGATGATACTGACGTTGATTCATGTACTACATTAGAGGAGGAGGAGGTAGTAGGATCTGATTAATATTAAATAAATAAACAATTGAAATAATTTATTTATACTTGTTGAAGAATGAGGAAGAGGAGTAGATCTATCTCTCTTTCTTAGTTGCTGCTCTAAAAACATCTCTCTTTCCTCAAGCTGTTGCTCTCTTTCTTGAAGCTGTCGTTGAAGATCCTGTTCTCTTTGCTGGCCACCTTCTACTTGCCTTTGAAGCTGTCGCTCTCTTTCTTGAGATTCTCTCTCTCTTGACTGAAGCTGTTGCTGTGCTTGTTGAAGTTGTTGCTGTAGTCTGTTTCTAACTTGTTCCTTTTCTCTTCTCTCCTCCTCTAGTTCCCTTTCCCTTTCTTGTAGTACACATGTCAGACGGTCTATTTCTCTTCTATCCTCAGGTTGAACAGGTTGAGATGCTTCCCATTCTCTTCTCCTTTCTTGTAGTTTCTCTTGATACTGGTCCAGAGGTATTATACTAGTAGACCAATCATTATTACTAGTATATCCTATACAGTAACACAATAGTTGAATTAATGACAAGTACATGTTACATGTACATGTATATTATTAATTAATATAATATCTGTATTACATGTATGTCAGTTAATAAAACAAAATGCTATACTTTTAATTTATAATTATTATATTCAATATGTACACATTGTGTACATTCAATACATTTGTACTGTATTTGCATGTACTCACTGAGTTCAATAACTGCTGGATCACTTAGTGTTATGAACAAGTCTCTCATTCCTCCAAACACAATTATCCAGTTAGTGGTTGGAGTCACACTCCAAACTGAGAGAGAATGATAAAATCTCTTAGTCACATTGTCTGGTATATTAACCTATAAAAGAAGAAATAGACTAATTTAAATATTAATGATAATTAATTTCGTTATTTGTGTATTATTTGTTCTTTCAATGAAAATGAATCTATTACTGTACTGTGTATTAAAACCTCCAAACCACGCCCACAAACTATAAGCCCACCATAAACTGTATAACAACAAGTTTTTATGGGAAAAAAATCCTTTTTTCCAGTATTTGTCAGTAAAACTTTCAACAAACCGTTACGATCAGCCATATACATGTACACATACTATAGAATATAATTTTCATTGACAAAATTGGCAAAAAATTTTTCACAACTAAAATTTAATGCTATACAGTTTAATGTAAACCATTCTTTCAGTAATTATTAATTATTTACATTATACAGTATAACATACATAAGTACAATACTTGATCACTAGTACATAATAATAACCAGTTATGATGTATTGTTATTATATTATAATATACTTACCAGTTCCTTCCATGATTTATTGTTAATATCAAATATCCAAATGTCATAACTAACAATTCCACCCACCACTAGTAGGTGTGGTCCTGAGCTAGTGTTAATCAATACACTGGAATGAGCACCTCTTTTCCTTGGCCATTGTACTGATCCTCCAGGATTAGATAACATTGAACAATTCTAAAATAATAAAAATTAATCATCATAAACTCAATGTTATGAATAACAATACTGTATAGCGGGTATATTTCGTCTGGAAAATTTTTATTCTAAGCAGGATTAGAAATTTCAGTTCATTTCATTTTTATTCTGAATAGCTATTTTGCACATGTGGCATTGAGGAAACACCTTTTTCGCTTGGAAAATATTCATTCCACAAGGAATGAGAACAAAAAAGAACAAAATTAAACAGCACTGACGGAATATACCTGCTATATGGTACACCCATACAATGCATTATTAATTATTAATTAATGTAATTATACTAATAATACACTCACCACTGATGTATCAGTAAAATTAAGAATATACACATTGTTACTGTCTCCATCAGCAATGCTACCTCCAAATAATATAGCACTGGAATCATTAATTGATGTTAAAGTGAATTTATCAATAGGAGGTGGTCTGTCTCCAGTGACAGTCGGTGATATCCATTGTCCTAAAAATATCAATAATAATAATTAGTGTGAATGGAATGCATTGGGTGAAGCAAACTAGTTGATACTTCTTTGATCATATTATCAAATAATTAGGAGTGACAACCATGAACAAACAAGCAAGCAATTCTCAATGCAACCAGTCTGAGTGGAGAACCACCAAATAACAATACTTCATTATATTAATATAAACTGTATGTGCTCTGACCTGTTGAGAGTTTATAGAAATGGATCTCATTGCATTGTCGATGACCAGAAGCTAATCCTTCAGCCTCATAGTACTGGGCACCAGGTTGTTGAGATGTATTATAAGAAGATGGTCCATATCCTCCAATTACTACAAGATAGTCCTCACCGTTCACTTTTATTGCTATCATGTCACAGAGGTGCTTCATCATAGGACCATGATGAGATGTAGTAGGAGAGAGTTCCTTCCAATTGAAGGTATCAACATTAAAACTATATTAATAATAATTTTTATCAGTAACTATTATGTTTACCTGTACAAACTATTATGAAAACAGCCATCATGATTACAATGGCCTCCGAAATAAAATATTTCCCTTCCAATGGCAGCAGCTGCATAGCTCTTAACACCCAGTGGAGGGTTACCAGTGGTGGGTTTCTGCTCCCACCTACCAGTCCTTAGGTGACACACCTCCATCACAGAACACATTGATTTCTTCTCTTGATTATTATGTATATACTGCAGGGAGACCAGGCTGGGCCCCACCCCACATGTACAGGTAGTCTCCTACCCGTACAGTGGAGTGATCCCACCTCTTCACTGGTTGATAGTCTATAGATAACAAGAGGTAACAGTAACCGTTAATGATACACTAATAGTAACAACACACGAGTCATAATCAAGTATAAACAAAATACTGACCTGGTGCTTTGGCTGCCATCAGGGTCTATGCCGTGTTTGAAGCTAACTAAGGGGCGTTACTAGAATGCGGATCAGTGCGGATTGCTGCGGATCGTTCCGCACGCTGAACCAAGCACGTGAACGCGCGGAACGTGCACGGGCGTGTGCCTAGAATGCGGATCAACTCCCAAGAATTCAGAATATACACCATAACTTCCCGCGGATCAGTCCTCTTGTTCTTCTAATCCATTCAATCTTTATTTGTTGCAATGTTTAACTCTTTATAAAGTAAAA
>NW_003549909.1:0-4368 GCF_000090795.2 Amphimedon queenslandica | reverse complement strand
TATTTTCTTTTTATTGATGAAGCTGATCAAGTGTCAATCAATACAGTACACTCATTATTCTGTTCAGATCTTCCTGGGTTAATGATGTACTCTGTCTTTGTAAATCACCCATGATTAAAGGATAACAACATTTAATTTCTCTCTCTCTCCCCTTTCTCTCTTCTGTCTATCCTACTAATACAGGTTTCAATGTTTCAATGAGTGTTGTACTGATCCTAATGTCATTGGTATTGGTTACAACACCGTCATTCTTAAGTGCTATCATCAACTGAAAAGTTTATCAGCTACAGCAGAATATAACTTTGACTTAAAGCCAGCTCCAAAAATACGTAAATAAAAATAAATATAATTAAAAGAATTAGACAATATTATCACTACATTCTACTTATATTAACTATTACATGTACATACATGTAACTACATATATTTTATTTATTTATTTAATTTTTTATTACTTTAAATTAATGCTCTACTATTGCCTGAGGGCTTTATCCTCACATGCAGTAGCTCTTTATCTTTCAATGCTCCTTGCTCCACTGTATGCTACAAGTGTTCACACTTTGTTTTGTTCCACATTTCACTGAAAGAATGCAATTAAGAAATGCCTTAGGAACAAACACCATCAGTCATTGTGATCAAAGAATAATTATAAATAATGGTTGTAAATTTTGTGGCAATTTTTAAATTGAAATACATGCACATGTATGTATGTAACAATAAAATACAGAATACCATATAGCCACAAAGTTTTGAGGCAATAAACTGTCACGAATCAGACCACAAGTCTTTTTTTGCAAATTAACTTTTGTGGTTCTTATTTTAAAGCACACCTGTTTATAGGCAATACGGATAATTTTACGGAATTAACTTTTGCAGATACGAAAATTCCACAAAAACAACAAAAATTGTACCCTCAAAATTAAGTGGCTATACAGTAGATTTTAAGGCAAATTTATGAAATGTACATACATGTACATGTATATGTCCTTCAAAAATCTTGCTTTGTACAGTATATTGTTTAAGCATCTACTCTAGTGAAGGAATAATTGTTGCCCCATTGGGTTGTGAATCTCTTGCTTCTAAAGCTAATCATTAATGTACATGTAGATTTTGTTATTTTTATTACTAGACGAATGTAAAACATTAAGGGGCTTAGCCCCCTAGCCACGCTATATTTCAAAGGTTATATGGTATAGAGTTACATTATTGTACATGTACAATATACATGAGTAAATACAGTAGTTTGTAATGAAGTCATCATGCTTGGAAATACAAATTTTCTTTATCAGTTTATCACATTCTGCAGCAAAAAAGTTGTGTTGGAAGCCAGAGACAGTAACTGCAGTCATAGGTTATGTCCGCAGTAGTTGTCGAGGCTTTACAAGCTCACAACTGTGGCATATCTGCCTTCTTAATCTTCCTTGTTGTATTTGGAAAGTAGTAGAGACTTCTCTTGCATTCTTGCTGACTCAAGTGAGTGACTTGTAACTTATAAGGTCAAGAACATTAAGAACAATGAAGAATTGATAGCTAGCGCCATTTTATTTCACTGTGACCACACCCGTTTTCAAAGAAGATTAAGATTAGGTTATTAAAATAGGAAAATTTTTCATACGGATAAATAGGGGTGACGTACGTGTACAAACAAACATACTCTACTCGAACTAAAGTCTATTCACTTTCACCTGACCCCTGGCTTTTTTAACGACCTGGGGGCGAAGCCCCCAGGTCGTTCCTATAATTGATTCACCGTCGCGCTATCTATATATATATATATATTTGTATGTCCACACTTACATTTCTTCTATACATGTTGTATTGGAGAAATAACAAAATTCATAAGCCTTAGCAACCACCCGCCCACGCTCCTTTACGTAAGTGGGTGTGGTCACGGCAAGCAAAATGGCGGCTTACATATATGACAAAGTTATAAGCTTTCTAACAGCAAGAGAACATAGAGATACAGTCTCAAGACCTTTCTTGAAGCATTAGAAGGTAGAGAGAACCTCTATAAGTTTTATTAAGAACCCAGTTGTACTTGTAAGGTGGTGAAATCAATTATAGGAATATTTTTTACACTGTTACGCTTGTTTCAATTAATAAATAACTACGTCACATCCGCATTCTTTACGTGTTTGTGGTTTTGGAATTGTTTTTGTTGCACGGAAGGGATGCAGATAAGTAGCAGCTGAATTTATTCTGGCTGTTCTAGCTGCATAATTGTGGTCAAAGGTATGTCATTGAGTTTATACAGGGACATCCAAAAAAGGCTAAGGCCTTATCATTTTGACTCGATCTTTTATCTAAATGACGGGAAGGACCTAGCGATTCTAATGGTGCAAACAAAATTTCTAAATTCCATGTTTATCAAAAGTTATAACAAAAAATCAATAGGTCAGGTGAAACTGAATGGACTTTAGTGGGCTTCGCCCCATTACAAGCTTGTTCACTGTTCAATGCACATCTCGTTTTGTTAACAATGTTGCATTAATTTTTAATAGCAATAGCTGCATATATTAGCATTTTGTGTTAGGCCACAAAATTTACAAAAACTTCATAAAAGTTTTGTGTGTGCAATTTGCTAATTTATTTTGTTATTTTTTTTCTTTTTTCATTTTTGCAGCTATAACTGTTCTTCAATGTAATCTAAACTTATCTCAAGGCAGTGCTCCATACACTGTTGCTGTTAGTATTAATTGCAATAGAGAAGCTACCACTAACTGTTCAATAGCCAGCCTACCATCTCACCAATGTATAAGTCATTACTGACGATTAATATTAATAATGATTAATTGGCATAGGCACACTAACCATCACTCCGTGATACATATTGATGTCCTTATGCTGTGTAGAAAGTTTGAGCTAATTTCAACTTTAATTTTCCAAGTTACAGCCATTTTAAAAAATGCCAAAAATTCTAAGAAAAACGTAAGGCTATAGCTCATAGTTTTCCCAAAAAATGGCTCCGAAATTAGCCCAATTTTTTAATTACTATTTCAGATACATATTGATGTCCTTATGTTGTGTAGGAAGTTTGAGCTCATTCTGACTTCAATTTTCCAAGTTACTGCCATTTTTTAGAAATGCCAAAAATTCTGACAAATACCCAAGGCTATATACCTAAAAAATGGCTCCAAAATTAGCCCAAATTTTTATTACCATTTCAGATACATATTGATGTCCTTATGCTGTGTAGAAAGTTTGAGCCGAATCTGACTTCAATTTTCCAAGTTACAGCCGGCCATTTTTAAAAGACGCCAAAATTTGGAAAAATACCCAAGGCTTATAGCCCATGGTTTTTTTCAAAAAATGGCTCAAAAATCACCCCAAATTTTTATTTAAATTTTTTTATACATACAGATGTCCTTGTGCTGTGTAGAAAGTTTGAACTGGTTCCGACTTCAATTTTCCAAGTTGTGGCCATTTTAAAAACGCCAAAATTCACAAAAATACCCATGGTTTTTTTCAAAAATAGCTCTAAAATCATCAGCCCCAATTTTATATTACGTTTTCTAAGACATATTGATGTCCTTATGCTGTGTAGAAAGTTTGAGCTAATTCCAACTTCAATTTTTTGAGTTACAGCCATTCTTTGAAAGACATGTTTTACTTGATCTTATTATGTGTCTTTCTAGTCTCAATTTTCTCCCTCCCTTCTTCAGGTAATGGTTCATATATCTGTTCAGATTAGAGGCTCATGATCAATATGGCTACACATGCTTCATTGTATCAGTGTTCACTGTTCAACCAAGTAGGTCATTGTAGAGCTAATCCAGTAGACTAGCATAGGGTCTTTAAATTTTTTAAGAATTAATTATAAGTGCTACATAATTAAATCCCCAGATATATCAAGAATGCTAAAATTAGCATATACAACAGTAGATACTTCAGCTACATGTATTTAGCTCAAAATTAATAGTAATAATTAATTGTTCCTATATACTGTTACTTTAACAAGTAATCATTATACGCATTGATGTACATACATACACATGTATATGTACTTATACATGCATATTATGTTCATAACAATACAATATACACTTCAATGTAATTCACTTTGCTTTTTGTCCCTATCACACTTTCATCTTTCTCTCTCTCTCTCTCTCTCTCTCCCTTTTAGTTGACAGAATATGTTGTCCTGTAATATTAAGGAACAGTGCAAGACTATTAGTATTTAACTCTACCAATACATCTAGCACCAGCATTCAATCATCATCTAATGGAGTTAGAATGGTGACATTCAGTACTGATATCAGCTCTGGGAACTGTTCATTAACTGAAGGATTTAGGTAAGGGAGAGAGAGAGAGAGAGAGCTAGAGAAGCTAATATGCTAGCTGGAGTGAGACCCGGAGAGCTTAATAATT
>NW_003549908.1:0-4370 GCF_000090795.2 Amphimedon queenslandica | reverse complement strand
ATCTGTAAGAAAAGCATCATCATTGACTTTGTGCCGATACACTAACTCTATTAGTTCATTAAGGAAACCATTACTTAGTAACATCAACTTCTCCAATTCATCATCGGATGGTGAAGAAGAGTGACACAAAGAGATGGGCTGTCCATAGACCCTTGTTTTAGCCATCTTTTTCTTTTAGTCCACGGAGTATTAAAGTGTACGGACAGGATACTACAAACATGTGGATCCACGAGGTGGCTGGCAAGCCTGGCATAAAGACATCAAATTGCTGAAACACTTTCCCGTCCTCCTCATAAAAGGAGTAGGATGATGAAAATCTATTTACTCATAGCGGTTTGAGCATGACAGCAAGGTAAATTAAGACTCTCATTCAGTTCACTTGGACTCAGCCATAAAGTCTTGGACTGATAGAAAATTTTATTCTTAGGCAAGGGTATTCATCCTATGGTTAGATGGACATATAGACTAAGGAAAGGAGTTTCAACTAATGTATAAAAATAAGCAGATATTATAACATGCATGCATATACAGCACTATGTTTTTGTGGAGTGCTAAAAAAACTTTGCAAAATGTGAAGCTTTAAATTTTACAATTGTGTGCTAAATGTATGAAAATTGCAAAGGTTTTACACTTTGAAAGTTGTACTGTGAAAGAGCATACCTGCTTCTCCCTCCTTTCTGTTTTCTTTAGGTAAATGTGATTGTGAAGCAAGATTGTACGACAAACTTTAATTGTGAACAACACAAGATGAATTTCTAAATGTTGTATCACTTCTGTCTCCCTTTTTTTCTCTCTCTCACAGTCCCACTTCCCTCCCCTCTCTTTATCTGTTTTTGCTTGTTCAGGTAGCAGATGGGACACATACACTATGTATATACAAAGTTTAATTTATTATTATTTTTATTGATTTTAATTTTAATTTTCAACTAATTTTAGCCACTTTTAAGATCCATTTAGTTAATATTCCAACCCCATTTGTGTGACCTATCTGAATACAATAAGTAGACTAGTTTCCCTCAGTCCAGTACCACTTATAGTACAAGTATAGAGACCACTGTCAGCCACTTTAACTGATGCTATAGTGAGGTTACTCTGTACAGCTGGACTAGTAGGAGTGCCACGTTGAGACCTAAATTGAGTGTTTTCACCATTAACAATAACAACATCAGACGGTTTCATGCCACTGCTGTCCATCAAAGTAATTTTATAATTGATTAGTAGGTATCCAGTAAAAATACATGATAGTGTGACATCATTGCCTTCAGTCTTATTAATCACAATATTAGCTGTTGCTGATGCACTACCTACAGTGCCACAGGAGAAATAAGAGATGAAATAATAATATGTGCTACCTCAAACAAAAACTTCTATGGAGCATCCATAGAAAGTAGATATCTGCATTAAAGGTAATTCCTTCATTAGCTATATTGTCACACAGTTTGCAGGAGATACGTAAAATGGAATCATTGATAAAATATCGGGCAGGAGGATTCATGGCTTAGGTGAATGGTTTTACTAAAAAAATACCTCATACTATCATGTATTCATGGATTAATCATACCTGTAGTTTGTAATGACGATTTTATGAGTAATGACAATAGTAACAATTTGGTCACTTCCGCCTATAAAATTAAATATGTTAATAATAATGATAATACCATAGTAAAGTATTATCAACAAAGTGGTCAATGTATAAAGTTGTACTGTATCTAAGTAAAGTTTCCTTGCTTAGGCTCACTAATGTTTACACTCATCTAATTTAAAATAATTAACTACAAATGGGGAGTTTGTGGACAGAGAATCTAATTAGAACGGCTAAAACCTAACTAAAATATAAAATAATATAATCATAATCCAGTTGCACATGCCTAACTATAGCTCCAAGTATTGCAAGACACATGCATTTTACTGGCCTCACTGTACCAGGATGATCTTGCTTAGTCAAGGATAGCTCATTCAAGCAAAGCCAAACATAAGAGTGATAAACATAAGACATAATTTAGCAGAATTACAAATATTTGAAGGAAAAAAATTAGATTTCGTTACCTCTTACTATGTGGCAGTTAAGTCTGTTTTAAATTACATGCATGCTCCTGTATAAATTTATGTTACCCTGCAGTCAGCAAATGAATGACAACATACACTTATTGGTCATTGCATTTACATAAATTATACTACAAAGTACATGTATCTATTACCAATATAAAATCCATCATTTGAGCATGCTCAATGGCACCATAGATACTATGATGGCACATGGCACAAAATTGCCAATATAAAATGCACCAATTTCTTTTCAGAGGCAAATTCACCATATATTACTCTCGCCAATAAATCATCTTGTAGGGTATATGGTTTGAGCAGATTCCAATCAAAACTGAATTTTTTGCAAATTTTTCAACTATAAAGCCACATGGGTCACATAAGGGAGACAACACAATAATTTGATATTGATCTAATAAAAATAATATAAAATGAAGTACCTGTGAGCTTTTAATGGTTTGATTATTAATAAGGAATACTATGACATCAAAATTTTCTTTAGTCTTTAAATGAGCATACAGCAATCTTGAGTGCATAGAGAGACTTTAATGAAAAGGAAAGAATAAGTTAAGAGGAAATTTAAAAAAATATAAAGAATACACATAGAATGGACATATTTAATTAGAAAGACTTTGATGACTAAGGCTCCACAAAAAGAGCAAATATTATTTAACAATACATAATAATGCTAACAAGTAACAACCATTAAACGTTTCCATCATTACATTAACTGTCCACAATCCACTATTCAACTTTGTTGCGAGCAACTTTGTGGTTCCTTTGATGTGCTGTCAACTCTAGATTGAGTAAGTACTAACAGTCATCAATCTGGTGCAAATGGTGGTCCTTATGGGTCCACATGCTTGTAGTATCCAGTAGTACTTGTAAGAAACAGTAAATTATTGTTAAATTCAATTGTTCATTTGGAATTGCAATTATTTCAAAATATTTATTACATTTATTGATTTTACTTGTTTACCTTAATAATTATTTACTCAGAAGTGTAGTCAAGTTTTTCATACAAAAGTGCATAAAATACTTATTCTATTTGATATATTTACAATATACACAAAAGTGGGTAAAATTAGTCTTCCCGGTCATCATTAATGATTACACACATGGGATGGTGGCCACAACAACATTAGTTGCAATATTAGTATAGGTTTGGAGCTTGCAGCTGCTACAAAGCAAAGTCAATATATATACTAAAGTTTGTTTACACTAGGCAAAGTTTATTATTATTTTATCAAAATTATCCGATTTAATTACAGGTGAGATAATTATCACGCATCAAATGTTTGCTACTCTTAACTGAGTGTTTATCAATTTTTACCACATTATGCATGCTTATATCATGGATTTTAACATCTATATCAATAATTGTTTACCTATGTTTACTAGTGTTTACCACTGTATATTACTGTACATTACTGTTTACCTATGTTTATCAATGTTACATAATGTTTACCACTGTAGATCAATGTTTACCTATGTTTATCAGTGTTTACCATTGTTTACCACTGTCTACTTATGTTATCATTGTTTACTTATGTTTATCACTGTTTAGCATTGTTTACCACTGTCTACTATGTTTATCATTTATTAGCATTGTTTACCACTGTCTGTTTAGCATTGTTTAATTATGTTTATCACTGTTTATGATTGTTTACCGCTGTCTACTTATGTTTAGGATTGTTTACTTATGTTTATCACGGTTTAGCATTGTTTACCACTGTCTATTATGTTTATCATTGTTTAGCATTGTTTACCACTGTCTGTTTAGTATTGTTTAATTATTTATGTTTATCACTGTTTAACATTGTTTACCACTGTCTACTTATGTTTATGATTGTTTACCTATGTTTATCACTGTTTAGCATTGTTTACTTGTGTTTATCACTGTTTAGCATTGTTTACTTATATTTATCCCTGTTTATGATTGTTTACTGCTGTCTACTTATGTTTATGATTGTTTACCGATGTTTACCACTGTTTAGCATTGTTTACTTGTCTTTATCACTGTTTAGCATTGTTTACTTGTGTTTCGAATGATACAAGAGTTCTCTTCCCACACTGATGTTTACTAAATTCACAGTAAACTCTGGAGTTTGGCTAAATCATGGGTCTTAAATCAAGCCTTATCTCATTTTTCATAAATTTTGAGTTGCATCATATTTTGTCAAAGTTGGTTGTCAGAATGATGAAACACTACTAGATCTAGATCTACAGCCCTTTGCACAAAACTTGCATCAGTCTGATCACGTGACTTCATAAAAAATATTAAGTTAAGCCTACTGCTAATCATCATGTGACTAGAACTGGTGGGG
>NW_003549906.1:0-4370 GCF_000090795.2 Amphimedon queenslandica | reverse complement strand
CATCAATATTACTATAATAGTAACTACCAGTAGTACAATGACTGCACTGATAGCTGCTATTAGTATTATAGATGCACCATTTCCTGCATTGCCTTGTCCTGGTGTTGAAGTCATTGTAGTGCTTAGTGAGGAAGTAATACTAATAGATGCAGTAGGAATGGAATCAGTAGGAACAGCAGCAGTAGTAATAGTAGGAACAGCAGATACTGTAGTAGTAGTAGAGTATCTTGTCATACTACTACTAGATGGAGGCTTCATAACTGATGGCAGTGAAGTGGTATCTGATGTAGCTATTGAGGATGTGGTTGATGTTGTAATGTAATTAGAAGATGTACCAGTGGTAGCTACTGATGTGGGTTCTAATGGGAGAGTTTATTAATCTTCATAATACCAAATAGAAGTTATTCTTACCTACTACAACTAAGATGAGTGGATAGTCATTGGTATCTAATGCAATTAACTCATTGTTGTCCGCCAGTCTGTAATTGTGTGGTCCATTGTATTTTTGATAGAACATCTGATTTGTATTATCACTTTCAATCATCAGCATATCACCAGGTTGTACTGTTATCTCATTGCTCATAGTAAAATTATATAAAAGAGAAGTTATGCTAACAGCATTACTAGCACTAGTGTTCAATGTTGCTGCTGTAGTAGTGAGATTATTTGAATGTCTTATTTTAATTACTGGCATAACTTGATCAGGAACATAAACTATCCAGTTAGTAATAATACCATGACATGTGAACCTTATATCAGGAAATATTCTAGTATCATCAACATAATATGAATCAGTAATAGAATAACTTAATGAATTGATTAGGCTTTCAGGTACATCAGGTACAAATTGTGGAAAGCAACCTAAATTAATAGAAATGATTCATTTATAATTGATTCATTATGATACCTGTATTCTGTACTATTGGATGTATTAGTATAGTGACATCTTCATGGTCAACCTGTCGTGGTGGTTTCATCATGGAACCACTCTTTATTCTAATGTCACTGTTGTTAATGAGATTTGTTTGTACTTTTCCTGTTCTATCTTTATCATCCATACCAGGTAGGTCAATATAATGAAATCTAACAACACTTCTGTCATCAGGAGGTTGATATACACCAATCCTGTATCCACTGGAGACACTTAATGGAGTAGGGGGAGTGAAACGATACTGTCCATTAGTTGTAAAGTTATCAGGAGTCAGTCTGATTTCAACAGACATCCCTATTAGTCTAGTGTACACATCATCATCATTAGTTGGAGCCCATACTTCAAATCTTGGATATAGATTTCTAATACCATCAACTGTCCTTATATCAACTCCAATCAATATTTCTGTTATAACTGTATCACACGTGAATTTTATGTCGTCGTCGATGATAATCCGTCTCGTTGCTACATCCAGACGGTTCTCATAGTTAGATAATATGTTATTGCGTAAATTTCCGTGTGGAATAACTGCTTTACCCTGTAGAAGACTATAATCCATAAATCCTTCAGTACAAGACACTCCATTAACCTCCAGTAATATTCCATTAATCATGAAGTACAGCAGTATTACAAATAGAAGATAGAAAGACATTTCTTCTTGCAAGTTTTAGCTGTCTGAACCACGCCCAGCCTAGCTAGACTATTGTCTAGATCTCCCACACAAAATAGATCTTAATCATACTCTATAAAAATTTTATATCTAAATTTATCTTTTTACCTTTAAGGAACATTTTACATTTTCTGCTGATGCAACCAATTTATTCTATTATAAATCTTGCTGTGTTGTGTTGCAGCTATGTGTGTTTGTGTGTGTGTGTGTGTGTGTGTGTGTGTGTGTGTGTGTGTGTGTGTGTGTGTGTGTGTGTGTGTGTGTGTGTGTGTGTGTGTGTGTATTGCATTGTATAGGCATGATCGTGAAAAATGTGTGCTATAGGAAAGTATTCTTCTAAGAAGAACTATTTGTGGCTGTGATTGTTACGCCTACCACATGTTGATTATGCAATTAATAAAAGAATTTTTTGCTTTTCCAATATCAAATAAATAAATTAATGAAAAGTAATAGTGTAAAATGCACACACTAGTGTCATTAAACTATGTCACTGTAGAAGGTGTAGTTTGTTGCTTTATAATTTTTACTTCATTTTGCTTTATTGTAACCTCTAAAAATAATATTCTAAGAATAACTGTTATTGATGGTAAATTGTTGCACCAGCTGATTAATTATATGATTAGACATTCTGTTTACTTTACAATTACTTACCTCTTGTTTATTATACATCATTGTTCTTGGTTCATCATATACTAATGCTTCTTCATCAATACCTTTAAGTCGAAACAAATGCTTTAATGAACAACTACACACAAGTCTGATTACATGGCACAAATAAAAAATTTTATTTTCTCAATTAAAAAGTTATGTAGAATATTTCTCCCCTCATCTCTATGTAACTACACACTATTACTTTTTATTCCTCCAGTAATACCATAGGCAGGATTAGCAGATACACCAGATCCTACTAATAGTTGTATTGATTAATAATAATAGTCTATCTTACTTTCAGTAATACCATAAGCAGGATTAGCAGATACATCAGTATTGCAGTCTATGTCATGATGTTAATATCATTATTGTACTCATATAATATCATTAGGTCTTACTTTGACCAGTAACTCCATAGGCAGGATTAGTTGATGCTAATAGTGTATTTTCCATATTTGGTGCTATAAATTGATTTTCTTTATCATGTTTACATACACACTTATTATAATAAACATTACCATCTGATTGTTGATTTATATCAGCTTTTCTTTCAGTAGAACTGAAAGTATCATTTCCATTTGATGTTTTATACAATCTTCTCCTACACACTAATACACTCACTATTAATATTACTAGTATAGTAACTACCAATAATATAAATACTGCTGTACTAATACTTCCTGCTAATATTAGTGTATTACTGCCTGTACTTTGTAATGTACTAACTGGTGTACTCATCACTGATGTAGTACCTATAGTCAATGATAAACTGTTACTTGATGTTAAGCTAGTTTTAGTACATTCCATTGATTCCATTGTTACAGTAGCTGTGGAGTATATGCTTGATGATGGAAGCACAGTAATGACAGTATTAATATGTGTACTACTGATTGTTGAAGTAGCTGTATTTGTGAAAGGCTCTATATGATATTGGAAATAAATAATTATTTACTTATATGATGTAAAAAGTTATTTTTACCTACTACAACTGAGATGAGTGGATAGTCATTGTTATCAAATGCAATTAACTCATTGTTGTCACCCAGTCTGTAATTGTATGGCCCATTATATCTCTGATAGAACATTTGATTTGTAGAATTACATTCAATCATTAGTATGTTGTACTGCTATCTCATTGCTCATAGTAAAATTATATAAATTCTGAGATATACTAACAGCATTACTAGCACTAGTGTTCAATGTTGCTGCTGTAGTAGTGAGATTATTTGAATGTTTTATTTTAATTACTGGCATAACTAGTGCAGGGCCACCAATTATCCAGTTAGTAATAATACCATGACATGTGAACCTTATATCAGGAAAAACTCTTGTATCAGAAACAAATAGTACATCAGTGATAGTATAGCTATAAATTATGCTCACTGGCAGCAGTAATTGTGAGTTACTGTAGCAACCTACTTTAAAACATAAAGATTTTAATATCATCATTGTTGATATATATTTTTACTTGTATTCTGTGCTATTGGATGTATTAGGATATTCCATGGCTCATGATCAATGTCTCCCATAGGTCTTGATATTCTAATATTAGTATCATTAATTCTATATAACCGTACTTTTCCTGTTCCATCAATATTAGTAGGTAGGCTCCTAAAATGGAATCTAACAACACTTCTGTCATCAGGAGGTTGATATACACCAATCCTGTATCCACTGGAGACATTTAATGGAGTAGGGAGAGTGAAACGATATTGTCCATTAGTTGTAAAGTTATCAGGAGTCAGTCTGATTTCAACAGACATCTCTCTAGTGTATCCATTGAAGTTTTCAGTTGGAGCCCATACTTCAAATTTTGGATATAAATTTCTACCAACATTATCATCAACTGTCCTTATATCAACTCCAATTATTATTTCTGTTACAACTGTAGCACACGTGAACATGATGTCTCTCTTTATAGAGTTCTCATCTTGATCCTCAATGATGATCCATCTTGTTGCAGTGTTTTCAGCTAGTCTATTATTACGTAATGATCCTGATGGAGTTGTTGCTTTACCCTGTAGAAGACTATAATTCATAAATCCTTCAGTACAAGACTCTCCATTAACCTCCAGTAATATTCCATTACTCATGAAGTACAGCAGTATTACTAATAGA
>NW_003549903.1:0-4379 GCF_000090795.2 Amphimedon queenslandica | reverse complement strand
TACGAAAATTAAATTAGTATACTATTATTGATAAATTTGGACCACGTGGGCAAAATTAATCTAGAGGGTGTGGTCAAAAAGAGCAAGATGGCGGAAATTTTAACGTGACAAACTCAGATTGAGTTTCTAAAAGTTAGATAAGAGAGAGGGGCTGTCTAAAGCATTTCTAAAGGCTGAAGAACTTAAAAGCAGTTTGATCTAAGACTCCTCTAGATTAGTCCTCTCATTGATAGAATTAAAATTGTGAGAGAAGCAGAAGCTTGATATGATTAAAAGTTTAGCCTCTTGTCACTTTTTCTCAAAGTATTAGGACAGTTCATTCTTGTCACTTTTACTAGGTAATTTTGGTCAGTGGTGTTAAATAGTGGGTTTGCTCTGTTCAGACCCTGCCGGACTATGAGGATGGGGTCTGAATATGCATGCACGTTAAGAGCTGGATTGATTTTATTTCAGTAGTTTTATTTCAAAAAGATTTTATTTGATGGAAGCTTGATTAAAAGTTTAGCTTGGCACATTTTTCAAGGTGACAGGATAGTTCATCCTTGTCTCTTTTACTGGGTTATTTTAACTGGTGTGTTTGCTCTGTTCAGACTTCAGACCCCGGCCTCATGGCCGGGGTCTGAATATGCATGCAGGCTAAGAGCTGGATTTCTTATAATAATTTTAATCTTCTTATCAAACAATGTGAATTGATGGCTCGCCCCCTCAATGTTTACATTCACCTAGTTAAAGTCGCCAAACAGGTTTTCTTAGTTATTTACCTCGCGGACAGCCCGGGAGCAAACAGGTTTCTGATTATTTACCTCAAAGCATAGCTATGGCGTCTGGAGTAATCATTTTTAGCAGAGAAAGCAGCAAAGAACATCGAAAAGAAAGAAATAGAGTGTCAAAACATAGATACTATGGTCAAAAGCATTGGGCCATGTGATAAACTTCTTAATGGGTGGAGTGGAATTGGAAAGGCGTGTTCTGGGCGTGTTTTACTGTACGCACATGGCGCGAGTGGAGAAGAGATTTTCCAGTTTCTTTTAAGAAGATACAAAGAAGCAAAGAGGCCTTGTGCTTTTATAAAGCCTTGCTAATCATGGGCAGTTTCTTAGCTACAGATTTGGCATGGTAGAAGTCTGTTATACACCTTGGTCTCGGTTGCTATGGGTTTATTTACCTTGGGACTGTGTCCCTCGGTAAATAAATCCCACAGAAACCTCGACCTCGGTGTATAACCTATACTTAATTATGACAATTTCTGTAAAAATCCCTGTACTATAGCCCATGGTTTTTTCCAAAAATTGGCTCCGAAATCACCCCCAATTTTTATTACATTTTCTGATACATATTGATGTCCTTATGCTGTGTAGAAAGTTTGAGCTGACTCTGACTTCAATTTTTCGAGTTACGGCCATTTTAAGAAATGGGCCAAAATCTGAAAAATACCCTGTACTATATAGCCCATGGTTTTTTCCAAAAAATGACTCCAAAATCACCGCAAATTTTTATTACATTTTTTGATACACATTGATGTCCTTATGCTGTGTAGAAAGTTTGAGCTGATTCCAACTTCAATTTTTCGAGTTACGGCCATTTTAAGAAATGGGTCAAAATCTAAAAAATACCCTGTACTATATAGCAAGGCTGCAAAAGTCGTGGCAGCCATTTTGTTCGGGGGTGAATCCTACTTAGTAATGCTACCGCGTTACTAATAGCCCATGGTTTCTCCAAAAAATGGCTTCGAAATCACCCCCAATTTTTGTTACATTTTTGAATACATATTGATGTACTTATGCTATGTAGAAAGTTTGAGCCGATTCCAACTTTAATTTTTTGAGTTACGGCCATTTTAAGAAAATACCAAAATACTGAAAAAATCCCTGTACTATATATAGCCCATGGTTTTCCAAAAAATGACTCCAAAATCACTGCAAATTTTTATTACATTTTCTGATACATATTAACTAATTTATTCTTATAATAGTATGAATGAGGTTGAATAACTAAACTAATGAACTGCTGATTGAGCAGAGTAATCTGATTGGTCAATTGCAATGTGTATACTTTGTTTTCATACTAACTTACATGTACATGGCTTCTCTAATTTTAGTCATCATTAGTAGCTATCAGTATTACCTTTATAGCAAATTTGGCAACTAATAATCTGTCAATTGCCTTTTCACCAATACTGAATTGTAATGCAATGTTGAAGAGAAAGAATTCAGTGTTGACTTGTTTGTCATTGTGTATGTGATTGTGTGAGTAACTATTATCTTGATAGCTATTACTCTAAAATTTTTAGGATGCTGTAGTTGATGATCATTAATTGTTTTATAGTAAATGATGTGTCCTTACAAGTCAATTCATCAATTTATAGCTGAATTAAGGCCTTTTCACACTGGCACAGTTTTCAAAGCGCTTTTGTGAGCTTTGTTGATACAGCTGAAATAATGCAGCTGCATGCTTTGTTGATACAGCTGCGCATTACTTGTGCCAGTGTGAAAAGGCCTTTAGTCTTTCTAAAGTTTCTATAACAAGTACATTGTATTATTATTCTACAGGTAATAACATGTTTCTAACACTTCAATGCTATTTTTTGATACAGCTGAACCACTAAAATCTACTAGTACAAGCACCCATTCTGATTCATGCATGTAATCCTATTAAGGACCATCATTATCATTTTATTGTTATATTTTATATACAGGCCCTGAGACTATCTAACTACATATGTGATGGGTACTTGCATGCATTTTCTAGTAAAACTTTGCCACTTTATATCATCTTTGCATGGGAAATAGATGCTGCTGTGAAAAGTATTAGTGAAAGATAAAGAGAAGTGAGACAAGGAGGACTACCAAAAAGTGAAGAAAAAGAAGAGCAGTACCAGGTAGTAGATCTACTAGAAACAAACAGCTAGGATGAATTGTGAATTTAAAAAAAACTGAGAAAGTTGAATTTAAATCATTTGTCACATTATTGTACTATCTATGTAGTCATAAAATGAAAAAAATTATCTAGGTGTGGTCATTGTGGGTTATATATATTTGTAGTATGGTGCGTGGGCGGATCAAAGGCGCCGCCAGTGCTACAACTTCCAATAACTGCATGGTAGGAAAATGTAGCACTGTGTGGAATATATAGTACTGCACAGTATAACTTATGGGCTTTAAGATAGGAGCTGGCTATAAAGGTAACTGACTCAACCATTATTAGTGAGACCAAATATTATAATAGTTTACGGTGAGAATGGAATTTATTACCATACACCTAGTTAATTTTGCGGAGAAAAATTTTGCGAATCCTTAAAAATAACCTGGTTTGCGGATTAAATATTTGCGGTTTTGACAGTTATTGTAGCACTATCTACTGTGGTCATGCATGAATCGCAAACTCGCAAAAAATTAATTCCCCGCAAATATTTCCAGCTATACGGCATTATAATTTAATTTAACTACATGTGGTGCCTCTACTCTAACTCTAATCAGGAATTTGTGAGGAGATTGCTCAACTAAGATGGCAGGAGAGAGAGAATCAGCAAATTTACTTAAAGAGGGGGCTACCTCGGATAATGCCGTGAGTTGTACCATTAATTCTTTACAATCCCACTATTTAGCTATAATTATTACCTTGCTCATAGATATTAGAGTAAATTCATTTACTCTAATATGTATCTATGCCTTGCTATAGAGCGGTTGCAGTGACGTCATAATTACTTTTGTATATGTATGGCTAGTGGCGAGACTAATGTAATGTATGGCAAAAATTAATGCGTAGTAAAGTTGCTTCTTTCATACAACACAAGGCAGAAAAGGAGTACAATTATAGCAGTAGTAAGCAGAAAAGTAGCGATAGCAATAATTATAGGAGTAACAAGACAAGACTGTGTTCACTTTGGCCATAGATATACGACGGTTAGAGGGATTGGAGACTGGTCACGTGAGCGCATTACTACTACACTCACCATCCGCGTTTGTGTTAAGTATATTCATACTCACGCCTTTTCTTTGACCTTGTGCTATTTCAATGGTGGAAGAACAGAACCAAGAGTTCATTTTTGTGGGACTATTGTATTAGTTTGGAAGCTTAATACAGACAGGTAAGGTATTGAGCAGTTAGGTAAAGGTCTAAAGTAGTTGACTGGGTCCTTTATAAGTGCCTACAGATGTAGATACTGCAACAGTAGAGCCTAAAGGGTATTTTCCACTTGTTGACTTTGTGGGACTGAACCAGCTTACTAGAATCGTGAATGGTTGTAAGACTTTTATTGATGGAGAGCTACTATGATGAAATATTTGGCAATGTCAGTTTTAAGTTGATGTAATATTTATTTTGGTATTTATAGGTCTGCAAATGGAAGGATAAAACTGAGGTTTTTTGTTAAAAGAATC
>NW_003549902.1:0-4381 GCF_000090795.2 Amphimedon queenslandica | reverse complement strand
ATTGTCATTTATTTCTACAGTACATTCTGTAATTGGAAAGACAATAACATCTTGTCCAACAGCCTCTAGACTTAAAGTAAAGTACTCAGTAGGCTCAGCATAGTGGTCATCAATAATAGCAATTGTTACATTATGTAGTATTTCTCCATATCTAAATGTGACCACTGAACTTGTTGACAAATAATCATCTCCACCTACATTATAATGATAAGTTATGACAAAAATAATATGCATCTTATACCTTCAGCTGTGTCCAATTGTTGAGGAGTGACACTCACTCTCACTGATACTTCTTCCTCAACATTTGCACTTCTGTTTAAGTAGATAATGGCATCATTGTTTCCTTCTGTAATGATAAACAGCTCTTGAGTAAAGCTAACCTGTGGGAGTGGATTTATTGGATCAAGACCCATGCCACCTGAGAATGCATATCCTCTGTATATTGTCCATCCATATATTGAAAGAGATATCCCTCCTGAAGCAATTGCATGGGTGATTGTATGAGTGCCAGAAGTTGAAGCATACCAGCCATAGCCAGCAATTGTTCCATTAGGAAAGTAAATAGTGGCATCCCATGTAATAGAGTAGAGAGTATTATCAATTATCAGGTTGTTACTGAAGTATTGATCCCTTGGTATAAGCAGGTTCACACCACTAAATATTGCAAAGTATCTTGTGTACTCTATCGAGTGTAAGTACTGGCTTATTGGAGGAACAGTGTTAAGTGTTGGGTCACCATAAGTACCTCCATTAAAGAAAGTACTTGGTCCAATATGTGCCACAAATATTGGCTTATTTGATATAAGACTGCAGTAAGAAGTGTTTGAAGTATTAAACTGATAGACTTGTCCAGAGGAAAGAGTGGCACTAACTGTAAGACCAGTACCACATCTCCTTTGAATATTTGTTCCAGGCCTGTGGGCAATAATTTTATAGAACTGACCAGTATTCCTATTGTGATGAGGAGACAAGAGAAATTCTTTACCCCATGTGATAGTAGGAGTGACTTGTGTTGCCATAGGATCAGCATCATTTATTCCAAGTGGAATCTGGGCAGCAGTGTGCCCACTTATAACGGTCAGAGGAGCATCTGAAATTATTTTACTCCCAGAGATATCAGCAAAAGCTTGGTACATTCTTATGGTCTGTCCTGCATGTATGACAAATGTGTTGTTTTCTCCTAAACGATATGTCTTATATGCACTGATTGGTGATTGTGGGTTAGCTGGCATTGTAATGTTAGCATACTGTGTTGGTGCTATGGTGACATTCGTATTATTCATGCATCCAACAAGAATAATGTATCCAGGAAAGTTACTGAAACCATGAGATGATACTGCATAATATACATATGAATTTGTGGGTTGAGTGTGACATGGAAGCCCAAGAAATGAAAAGTACCCATAAGTACTCTCACTCCATGCAACAACAGATACAGGATCTGTCTCAAGTGAGCTGATGTGCAAGCCCAGTCTCCGATATGAATAAGAAGAATAATAAACTTCATAAGTCAATGGTATAGCAACAACATCAGGATCTCCTGCGGTGGTTGTACCAGAGTAGCTAAAGCCTTGATTGAGAGACTCAATGCTGTATTGAACTGATGCATTCTTGAGTGTGTGTACTGTTAGTGTAAGGTTTGTTGCTCCAAAGACATTCCTTGGAAATGCCAAATAAAATTCACTTCCATGAGAGGATAGGTTGCTACCTGCATGCAATTATAGTTTTAAGTTGATGGATGCATGCAAGACAAAAATTTAAAACTTACCTTTGCATTGTTGAAGTAGAATAATAAATAGAAAAAACAATATTCTTGTAATGCGCTTCATAATTTCCCAGTTCTGTATTTCCGAGTCTTGAAAGAACAATCAACTTCAATTTTTATGCACATCTGTGGGTAACATAATTGGGGCGAGCCTGAGCTCGCCCCACTAAAGCTGGGTTTACACTCGACACAAAACGCAATGCAAATGAATGCAAAATTGAAATTTGACCAATTTTGCGTGAATTGCGTCAACTCCAAAGCGTTTTTGCGTCAACTCCAAAGCGTTTTTGCGTCAAAAGGTCAAATCGCCCACGCACTTTTCACCGTTTCGTCGAATAACGGGTTGCCATTAGTTCGCAGTACTTGAAGTACGGAAGTCAAATGACCGGAAGTAATATTGAAATCATGAATAAAGTTAATAATTATTATTATAATTATTATTATCATTGGGGCGAGCCTGAGCTCGTTGGGGCGAGTCTGAGCTCGTTATTATTATCATTGGGGCGAGCCTGAGCTCGTTGGGGCGAGTCTGAGCTCGTTGGGGCGAGCCTGAGCTCGTCAGGCTCGCCCCACTCTAGCTATACTCTCAGTCACGCCCCGTCTGTCCCTCTGTCTGTCTGTCTGTCTGTCCTCGTACGTCACCCCTATTTATGCGTAGATTTAATACGGTAGATAGATACTATGCATTACCAATGCAATATAAAGTCAATTTTCAATTTTTCATTGAAAGTGGGAGCGGTCACAGTAAAATAAAAATGGCAACCAACACACTGGAATAATTCATGAGCTTTCTAGCAGCAATATAAGGCAGATACACCATCCAAAGACTTCTTCAGCAGCTATAGAAGGCTTTAAATTCAATGAATAAACTATAAAGCTCGTCTTTATTGATGCAATTGCTATTAAAACTGTGAAAGTCAATCAAGCTTTTCTCAGTCATCTTAACATCAGATAATATTATATCTAAAGCTAAGTGAAGCATCTTTCCAGACATTTATAGGCAAGAAATGTGTATGTGAAACTAGAAGACTAAAAGTTAAATAAAACAAATGATATAAAGTGATTTTATCAGCAGCATTAAACTTTCATCATGTAAATCACGCTTGCTATGCCTAAATCATGATGCATGCTTTGAAATCATCGGGAGTAGATTATAGATGGATAGGTCCAGTGCCACATAATTGCTTTGCTAGTTACTTTGCTAGCTTAGGCTCGCCCCTTAATGTTCTACATTACTTCTAGTAATTTCATTTTTACTCATTTTTACAATTTTACCCATGCCTTTTTTGAAATAATGACAATTGTTCATTTACATTTATTAATTACTAACACTTTATGCTTCATGCATGCCTCTGCAACACAATTACACTTTCTTTAACACTATTATTGCTCAATATGTACTGACACCAGGCTTGCCTGAACACTGAGAACATTCTAGAACTTAATCTTCTGATTTCTATGTAAGTACACACACTTTTATTCTAAAAGAGATCTTTTGATTATTATTGTTACTGTCAATTCGGTATCCATACTTGTAGGCTATTGCTCTATTTTTATCCTACCTGCTGTCACTATACGATAGTGCTGTGGTAAATCTATATCAGTGTAATACTGCATTTTAACTTGCTATTTTGGGTTTCAAAATTAGCTCAATCAACAATAATGATTCTATAATAAGTTTAAAAAGGTGCATCTAGGGGATATGTCCCATCATCTTTGTTTACAATTATATCAAAATGATTATTTGAACAATTAATTAGTTCCAAATGATGAAGATGTTGTAATGTGACTGGCTCCTTTTCCATTGGATAGGTTATAGTATTTGAATAACTTCTTGGTTGATAAACAATCTAATTGTAATGCATAACCAAGTGTGATTTAACCATTCTCATACACTGTGATGTTTAATCCATACATTAGACTCCTTGAGTGCATTAAGATGAGAAACAAAATGGCACATTTGTGTTTCGTTAGCCAAAGTACGAAGCATATGAAGTAGATGTTGTGCTTCTTCTTTGCTTAATCCATGCTTAGAATCTTTTACCCATCTCTCCCAAGCTTGCTCACGATGAAAGTTGCATAAGAATATCTTTATATCGGAAAATGCAGTTTTAAGAGCAAGATATTCAGCCTCAGAGTAATCTGTCATAAAATACTTTGGATTCCACTCGGTGTTCCAAGATCTCAGTATATTAAGTGCTTCTGCAATTTGCTCTGATGCTTCTGACTGAATTACAAACTCAGCTACTACAGAGTATCCAACATTTGTTTTAACACAAATAAAGAATAAAGCAATATTTTTTTTGTTGTTTTGTAAGTAGCATCAATCAGAGAAATAGTATTGCCATACTTAAGAGCAAGTCTCTTTGCCACTGCTCTTGATGTACATAAAGTAGTGTGTGCTCCAAAGAATGGTCAGAAGGCTCGTACCAACTTTCTTATTCTCAGATCTATCATCCTATAAATAAATTAATTACTGATCATTGTGAGAGAGTCTGGTTCCCTGAGATTGCTTCGTCCCTCCAACGGCTCGTTCACGATAAACAATTCACAGTCAAGATTCTCTTTTCAAATAATATAATTACTCTCTATCGCTCCTTACAAAAATGACACTAT
>NW_003549898.1:0-4396 GCF_000090795.2 Amphimedon queenslandica | reverse complement strand
GCTACTAAACAGAACTCTTTACGTTGAATTGGATCCATACCAACTATCAGCTTTAAACTCTCCTCCCTCAACTAGTGAGAAGTGGTGAGGAAGACTGGGTGTGCTCACGGGAGCTATGGCAAACTTGAGATGACGACTAAGACCTGGTCGTCCTGTTAAATCAATGCAGTGCTGTATTTCTAGTATGAGCCTTTTGAGGAGAGGCTTTGAGAGTGATACTGCATACACAGCACTCACTAGGACAGTATTAGGAGGAAACTGGAACTGTCCTCCTACAAGAGCAACCACTGCTGCTTCTACTGTCTCAGAGGATAGTAAGCTCTCCTTTTGTACTCCAATCCTTAGACCATAATTCTCCCAATTCATCAGTTGAGGTTTGTCTCCTTGAATTAAGAACAGCTTCCTCTCTGCTACCTGGACATCACTCAGACAATCCAATTTATCTGTCAATTATACAAAATATATACAGTGAGTACGCACACAATTGTATAATACATGTATTCTCAGTCAGTCACACAATAATACTCTTATACCCATTGAAGGGATCAGGTAATTAAATTGTAGTCCAATGGAACTAGTCTCTTTGATAGGTTGCTTGAGGACCCTCTCTTGTCTTTCCTTCACTAGTTTGGCTATGTACAACTCCTTTTCTTTAAGGTCTATAAATTAATAGAATATTAATAATTATTATTGATTAATGACATTATACTAACCAGTAATAATCTGTTTCTCATTCTGTGATTGTTCCTCTACTTGTGATGTCAGTTTGGCTATAACTTTGTCTTTCTCAGAAATGAGATTTTGACTGTCGTCTACACAATAAACATATTCTCTCATCTAATACATGCTGTGTGTATAGTTAACTAACCAATAATGATCTGTTTCTCCTTCAGATATTGTTCCTCCATATCAGCTACATTGAGTTTCAGTTTTTCATAATCTTCTACATTAATAGAATATTCTCTCATCTAATATTATGTACTGATGATAAACTAACCAGTAATAATCTGTTGCTTCTCCTCTACTTGTGTCTTCTCTCCCAAGATTTCAGCAACTTTAGCTTTAAGCTTCTCATAATATTCTATCATCAATAAAAAATACAAAAAGAGAAGATAAATGATATTTGTTGCCTAAACAAATTTGTACACCTGCATGTACAGTAGCCCATAGTAACATGTAATGATACTATACATGGTAAGCAGAGCTCACTCTACATCAATCTCATTATTTCTAATGCATGCACAATTTGACCTATATTGAGTACAGGATACTATTTCCATACTCAACATTGTCTAATCCACTAGACTAAGTACTATAAAGTAAACAATGTACACATAAACAACAGTACAACACAATAGTACCTAATTCAACAGTTGATTTATCCTTTTCTGCTTGCTCAAGGAGACTGGTAGCATCATCAAGTTGCTGACTAAGTGTTGCCTTTTCTTGAAGAAGCTGTTGCTGCTCTTTGTCTCGATCTTGCCGTATCTGCTCCTTCTCTTTTATTTCTCTTAGAAGCTGTTCCTCATAAAATTCTCTCTCTCTTTCTTGTAGGTGACCTCTGAGTAATTGAACCTCTTTGCTTAATCCTAAATTCTCCCAATCACTCAGTATCCTTCTTCTAAGTTGATCTTGATACTGGTCCAGAAGTATTACACTAGTAGACCAATCATTATCACTAGTATATCCTATACAGTAACAAAATAGTGGAGAATAAGAAATACACAAATTAATTAAAGTTAGTTACTATGGTAACCTTATTATTGATGGATTCGTGTTTAATCATTGTATGTATGACCTCTGTCAGTTTACACAGTTAATCACATGAACATATTATTGTATATAAATACACTCATAATAATATTTCATTCACTCTAGCTCCTATTAATATCAGTGTTTCTGTATCTGCAGTCATTATATTTCACTATTGTACATAGCAGGAATGAATTGGTAATAATTAGTATCATAGGTATACGTCAAATGCTCTCATTAAATATTCATCATAAGAATTACTTACTTTATTGTAATATTATTATTACTAATTATCATTACATATTCAATATACATTGTATCTGCTACTGTCTACATGTACTTACTGAGTTCAATAACTGCTGTATCTTTATATGATACACCTCCTCCAAACTCAATTATCCAGTTAGTAGTTGGGGTCACACTCCACACTGAGAGAGAATACCAGTATCTCCTAGTGACAGTGTCTGGTAGATTAATCTATAAAATTAAAATGATAATAATTAATTTGTGTATGACATATTAATTGATTTGATATCTGGTTAATAAACACAATAACTAACTCACAGTTTTATAGTCTGCACAGTGTGTTTTATGTAACACAAAGATGACATAATAAAATTAATAATACACAATATATTAATAGACAAGTATACACAACTGAGTGTGTTATTATATCATGTGAGTCCTCAATTAAGAACTTACTAAGTGTCTGCATGTACACACATACACATACACATACTAATGACACACTAATACACATACATGTACAAGGTACATGTAAAGCATGCATAATTGCTCACACACATACACACACATGTACATGTTACATGTACACATGATGTACATGTTAGTACACACATACACATATTAAAACATATGCACACATACACACAAATACATGTATGTACATACACAATCTACACAATGTATATAAAATACAATTTATTTTAATTCCAGCATTGACACTCTATCAATTGTCAATCCATCTTTACACACACACACACACACAGACAGACACATGTATATTCACACATATTTAGGTAAAGAAACAAACACAAAACACAAAAACACACATTCACACTAAAAACAGACACACACACACATACTGAATACCAGCATTATTCATCAGTAGTTTTCACTGAGTATCATTATATGTACATGTACATTACAAACCTCATGAGTTACAAATTTAGTTAATCACTTTATGTTTCATTATCAAGCATCATAATATAATACTTACCAGTTCTTTCCATTTTCTTTTGTTAATGTCCAGTAACCATACATCATAGGCAGGATCACCACCCACCACTAGTAAGTGTGGTCCTGAACTAGTGGTAATCAGTACACTGGAATGACCCCATCTTTCCTTAGGCCATTGTACTGATCCTCCAGGATTAGGTACTTCTAATATATCCTGAGAGAATAATAACATCAATGTAATAAAAATACTTTATTAATACTAAATATAGAATTTGTTCATCAAAAAGATTGTGATAGTGACAATAGTGACTGCAATTTGTATGTGAATGTCAAGCTACATCAAGCTACCTCAAGCTTTTGAGGGAATTTTTTAAGTTTCAATTACAATTTAATTGAAATCCCACAACTTACATGTATAATCAAAAAAATCCCACAATCAAAACAAATCCTACAGTATTAACTCACCACTGATGTCTTAGTGAAACTTATCATATACAGTTTATTACTGACTCCATTATCAGTAAAGCCTCCGAAAATTACCGCAGTGTTATTAGTAACTGGTTTTAGAGTGAAGTGACTAATAGGAGGTGGTCTGTCTCCAGTAACAACAGGAGATATCCATTGATCTAATAATAATGTACAAACATTCATGTACACTTACTTACCACATACACACACATACATTATACACATTCATCATACATATGTATGTGTATATGTGTGTACATTATTACACATCATGCATAGACACACATCACTATCACATGATACACACACACACACACACACACATACAAAAATTAATTAATGATTTAATACCCACCTACATGTACATGATTATTTAAGTACATGTACCAATTAAAAAAGCATGGCAGCATCTAATTGTGTGATGGCAGTAAAGAAAGACAGCATTCCCTGTAAGTCATGTATTTTAAAACAATTTATAATCAAAAAATTAACTGTATAAACAAAGTACATGTAGCATACAGTGTCCTTTATACATGTATGTAACATAAACTATAACTGTGTTCATAGGAGTAGTTAACATAGAGTTCAGTTACACAAATCCTTATCAGTTAAACCAATAGCTGAGTGAGGCTCAGACAGTGCGGGGAGAGTTGGGGCCCATAAAAGATCTTTAACCCACCATTTCTGGTTCTCAAGGCCAGACTGTCTGTCCCTTGCCCAGTAAGCATATTTTCAAAATAGAAGGGAAACCCCATAATCTGCTAATTTCGACTCTTAAGTCAATGAATGTGTTGAGCTTTGAAGATGCCAGTACTTTCAATCGAAGTGCAAGCCCAGCGCTAGGCTACGGTTATGGTAGCTGGGTCCTGAGACATGGCCCGGGGGTTAGGTCGAAACACAAACACACACACACACACACAGATACAGTCATGTATGGATACACACACCATCACACACACCACACCTGTACACATGA
>NW_003549897.1:0-4396 GCF_000090795.2 Amphimedon queenslandica | reverse complement strand
TGAAGACTTGTATACCAATGATACAGAACAGACCTTTCCTTCCAGATGGGACAGAATCATGTATCTGCAAGTTAGCTACAGGTCGTTGAGGGAAGTCATCCTTTCCATCATATTCTTGCTCAATCTCATAAAGATGCTTACTATCATCAACCTCCATTGACAGAACAATCTTTGGTGTATAGCTAAGAGACACAAAAGAGCTAGTAGTATAGTAAATGGTGCAACTGAGGGTGGGCTCCTGCTGCAGTAGAAAGGGGAGGATGAGATGTGATTCATTAGCAGTAATGCTAATCACACTGGATTTCATGACAGCTCAAATGTCATTCATTATGAGCATGCAGCCTCCTTTTTGCAGTATCAGGTATTCGGGACAATGTCAAATGCCGTTATACTTGGTGATTTATGCTGCATAATATTAAGCAAACACTTTACATGCATTATTCATGTTACTGGTATATTGCAGTATACATACTAGCATGTATAGTCTACATGTTAGAATCAGAGTTATTACTGTCCATATCTATTAGAGGAAGTGTATTGCATGCAAGATGTATATCATATAAAATATAATGTGTTAGAAAATATGATCATAGATGTAATGAAAATGAAGAATTCTAACCTTTTCAATTTTAGCAAAAATTGACAGGGAGTTTGGCCCAATTTTGGAGTAACTTTAGAAATTCGTAAAAAATCCAAATTTGATCAGAATTGGCTCAAACTTTTTACACAACAAAAGTACATGTAGACATGTGTATCAAAAAATTCCTTTTTAATTTTATAATTTTTACTTGTACTTAGGGGAAAATTGTCAATTTTAGGTATATATCTAATATTGATAGCCCATTTTAAGATACATATTGATATCCTTATGCTGTGTAGAAAGTTTGAGCTGATTCCGACTTCAATTTTTCAAGTTATGGCCATTTTGAGAAAATGCCAAAATTCTGAAAAATACCCAAGGCTATAGCCCATGGTTTTTTCCAAAAAATGGCTCCAAAATCACCCCAAATTTTTATTACATTTTCTGATACATATTGATGTCCTTATGCTGTGTAGAAAATTTGAAGTCGGAATCAGCTCAAACTTTCAAGTTATGGCCATTTTAAGAAAATGCCAAAATTCTGAAAAATACCCAAGGTTATATAGCCCATGGTTTTTTCCAAAAAATGGCTCGGAAATCACTCCCAATTTTTAATACATTTTCTGACACTAATTGATGTTATCTGATCTTCATTGCATGAGATCTAATTTGCAACTGGTGAATAATAAACTCTATCAACCAATAGATATAAATCTAGATCTATGTCAGTAGTACTAGCACTAACATTACTGACTTGATATTATTATTTTAGACACAGACACCTTTTTGGAAACTTGATGCAGCCTGATCAAATTTGTGGGTAATCATATCATGTCATTAAATAGTGTTTCACTTAACAGATCTAGCCTTTTTACTATCTTACTATTGGAACAAAAGAAAAAAGGCAGTTCTGTAGATCTATAAAAATCCAGGACCTTCCGCGAGGGCCCACGGGACTTTTGTATAAAAAGACGTGACTGGTGCGGGATCAAGGCTGGCTGGTTGACCGTAAAACCTAACAAAAGACTACTGTCACTGAGAGAGGCCCTGGAAGTTTTGAGCAGCTCCAAAGAAAGAGAATTTCAAAGATTCAACAAGAGAAAGAGGAGCCTTTACACTAGATCTACAGCTAGGAGGAACTGAGCTGTAGCTGTTAGCCTGATCATTTGGATACAAGATCCAGTAACCCGAGCAGATATAATTAGAGAAGTCTCAAATTTTAAGTAAGTCGTGCATTGAAGAAGCTTATGTTTTACAGAGAAAGCTTGTCAGAGCTGTAGCCTTCCTTTGCAAGGCCAGCCTCTTGTGGATCTAGACTAGTCAGTAGTATTGAGGTTTTTAGACAAAAGGTTTTTGTAGTGCTAAGATATCATGTTTTTTTGTCAATGTCCGGTAGGCTTGCTTTAATGTTGTCTTTTCTTCATTCTCTGCAGGTATTTTTAAAGCAAGCAACATGGCATCCTTAGTAGAATCAGGAGCTGAGCTCCTGCCTCACTTAGACGAAGAGAAGATGCAGTACATGGCTTTCACTGAAGCGATATCATTCGCGGAACAGTTCGAGTCCCCTCTATACGACCTTCATGAAGAGACGTTTCGAGAGCTCTACCTTCGCCCTTCTCCTCCACTCTCTCCCGACGACTGCGAGCCGTCCTGTAGCCAATCACCAGTAGAAGAGACTCCAACGAACAGTCAACCGAACCAAGAGCAGGCGAGAGTGCAGGACAATATCTCCACTGATGCTATGGCCGACTCGTTGATATCCAACATCATGGAGTATGAACAGATCATGGATGCGCTTCAAGAAGCCGAATTTGCTCTTTCCTCTGGTTCGAGTCAGCCTGCTGAAGACTTACTGATACAGGATTGCATGTGGAGTGCTAGCAGCAGTGATGATAACAGAACAAACTCGGGAGGGACTGATAAGAATAGTACTGATAGCTCCTCGACATCTCCAGCAACTGGTACAGAACCTTCTTCTTCATCTGCTGAGTGTTGTGTCGTAAAACCTTCTGCTGTCTTTCCCAACCTACATCATGCAGCACCACAAACTGTACGAGTACCTAACAATACTCCTGTAGTTCTCTCCAATAGACTCCAATCTATACAATCATCATCAGAATCAGGTAAGAAATTGTAATAATAATAATAATAATAATGTACAGTAGTATCTCTGTGTGTGGAGTAGGACCTTAGTGTATTGTGAATCGTTTGAGAGAGAAGAGAGAGGATGTGGACAAGACAGCTTAGCTTTGTGGATAAGATGGGTGTGTGTCAGTTACAGACACTTTATGCAAGTCACTAACTGTAGATTAATATATTAAGGAGAATTGTATAGTATCTTAATCTTATAATGTATAACCTCAGCCTAGACAGTTTCAACCTCACTGCAGTGATCTATACACACACAGTGTCCAGTGTGCTACATGTAAGCTGATCATTAATGATGTTATGTATAGTTACATAATGGATGGAGGTTTTTCAAGATTAGGAGTGCTATGCCTCTCAAAGAATGAAAATTGTTTTAAAGAGAGAGAGAGTGAAGAGAGAGACTCTTGAACTTTAAGGAGATCATTTATTGCCATTCCTCCTATTAAACAATAATATTGAGTCCCCAAAGCCTTCAGTTATGACAACCTATTACTATGTACTATGTACTACAATGCATTATAGTAACTGCAGATTTAATGATTCATTGTATAGATAGTCCACATTATACTTGACTATCCTATGTTCACTGTCTCTCTCTTTTTTTACAGTCTTCCCACAAGCAGAATGATACAACAAGCAGCAACTCTCAATGGTAATCATCATCCTCAGGTATCAGTGAATACATTATAGCTACTGATTCCTCTATCTCTTGTCTGTACAGTATATTCCTCAAGTTGCTGGTGGTGGCTATCAAACTACTTCAAGCTCCAGTCCTTGGCATAGCTATTATACTACACAGCCCCCAACAGCAGTAGTGGTGAGTCCTGTATATGTACTGTGAATACTGGAGGTCCCTCATCATGATTTATTATGCCCATATATAGCATTCATGTAGTGTATATATTGCTGGATGCATGTATAATTGAGAATTAATGGCCATTATTAGGGGGAGTTTAAGAGACTTTTAGTCTCCAAATTTGCATGATCTTGGTCTCTTGAAATCTTCCATTATTCTGTCTTTTAGGTCTGTTAGTTGACCTTCTAAAACTTATTCTAGATCTATTACAATGTCTTCATTGCATTAGATTCAATGACTTTATGTTATTGGTGATGTTAGCTAATGGTTTGTGGTGTTGTATCCTTCTATACTAGTACTGCCTCAATAGACACTGTATAAGCCACAGGCCACCCCTTCAGACTGGGAGCTCCTTTGGTCTTCCCTCTGGCTCTTTGTCAACTGTTCCTTTGTTTGTGACCTCACTGGACTAGCTGTGATATTGTTATTAGTTACTCCTCAGTTGTGATGTCAATTAATACTTTTACATTAAAATTCATTTGCATGCAAGGTAGTGCTGAGATAGAAAGTACTTTTATAGCCTATGCATGCATGCAGTGTCCCAATTAGCCTCAGCATTACTTGTACATGTAGTTATTTTCTACTTTCTGACATGCATATACAGCTTGAGACTGCAGTGTAGAACAATGCCACTATTCCTTTTAGTTAATCCAGTAACTATTGTCTTTATACATATACCTGTATTAATGATTGAGCCTATTGCCCCATATACAGGAGTCATTCCTCCTTTCAGATAGTCTAATGCAGTTAATGAAGGATTATATATCAATGATTTCTTAATAATTCTTTATATTTTAGTAGTAGTACATGTG
>NW_003549896.1:0-4397 GCF_000090795.2 Amphimedon queenslandica | reverse complement strand
ACGTCTTGCTTACAAAATGGCTCTACCTCGAGAAGATGACAAGTTAAATCGTTACTGTACATTTTGGAGAAATGGTCTTCACTGGTTTGATGACAATGGTGTAAGAGTATTAGTAGAGATTGTGGATGAGAGCCAGTCTGTACTAGTAATGATGTCCTGTGAGAAAGGTTACAGTGACAATATGGTGTTTCTAAGAAGAGATGTGATAGGAGAGGTAATGAGTGTTTATAAAGAATCCTGTCCCAGTCTAGAGGTAAAAGAGTTAGTTATTGATCCTAAAGAACTAGCTTATCCTGTGAATACACCAAGAGAAAGGACAACTTATGGCATATATAATGTACTGTTGGCGATTAAGAAAAGGAAACCATTTCTTGTGAGTGATAAAGGACAAACAGAATTGAAGGAGACCTTAACTGATGAATCATTATCAGATATTAGTAACCTGTCACTATTAGGAGGACGTGATATTAAGGTAAGAATTAACACACACAAACTGTTTGATACATTAATACAAGTACTAATAATCAAAAGGTCATATCTTAAAAGTAATTTTATTTCTTATCAAATTACTCTGTCTTTGTCATAATTGTGGGTTGTCATTGTGTGGCTTTTACTACTAATAATATATACTTGTACATCAGTTAAACTCACCTTTCAGCAATACACTACTGATGTATATCACTTTGATAAACAAGCACAGTGACAAATGTCAGTTATTACTAGTAATATTACTATTAATATTGTATATAGGAAGTGATTGAAATAACCGAAGAATTCAAGACAAGATTGACTCCAATAAAGCTAGGTATGTTATAATATGTACTATCACTAGTGGGAGTATGTAGTGACCGAGAAGGAAAGGTAAAGAGAGGTCTCGCGGGAATCAACGAACGAATTTATCAATAAGTCAAAAACTTCTCCTTAAAACTGAAGAATGCACACACTTAAATACACACAAATCAATTGCATCATAATACATCACTGACACACATTGCATAATATTACATAACACTAGAAAGGAATCTAAATCAACAATGCATACATTATATAACCTACATAAGAAATGAATATAAGCATAGAAATAATAACTAGGAAAAATGATAATAATAATAATACAATACATGCCTAGGAAAATAATTATAAATAAGCATACATTAACATTATCAGTTATAACAGAGTACAGACTGTACAGTGTATATACATTATTAATTATTATTTTTATAGATATTAAAGATCTTGATATTGTCATTAAAGAGTTAACATCAGATCAACACTTGTCCTGTTCTGTATGGCACAGACTAGGTCTACATGTAACAGACGCTCCTAGCTATCTGTTCACCAAACTTATTTCTTAATCAACACTGAGCTCAAAAAAACCAACTAACAAAAACTAACTCACAACTAACAAACAACACACTTATATAGATCTTATAAATGTCCAGAAGGTTCTATAACATACAAGAATACTTTACATGATTGTTCTAGAATATACTTGAATAAACACATAATATATAATTACAATAGTACACAGAGAGTTCCGGATCCATTTAGAAACAACTTCTTACACTACAGTTAGGATTATATGATCCTAGACTAGTGGATATAGATGAGAGACACAGAGGAAATCCAGTAAAATGTTTTCATGCTTGTATGTCAGCCTGGTTAAGAGGAGAAGATAAAGTGAGAGAGAAAGGAGGTCCCAGTTGGTCATCATTAGCTACAGCACTGGATACAATAGAAGAGAAATCTATTGCTACTAACACTAGAGATAAATACTATACATCAAACCAGTTAATTGCCTAGTTCTTTCGTTTGTTGAAATTATTATTTTCTATTATCACTTACTTTGTTAAGATGGCTGCCTATAGTATCTTACTTTGTTCTGTTCTGTTTATAACTATTATTATTATAAATGATACATTATTACAAGATGAATGTAAAACATTAAGGGGACAAGCCAAGCAAAGCAATATACATCATTATTACTATTTACGTCTCTCTGTCTGTTGCTAATAAAAAAGTTTGAGTTGATTCCGACAACAAATTTTTGTGCAATGGACAATTTCTGAATTACTACATAACTACCAAACGTGTACACTAGCATCGTTACTATAAATAGTATCAATTACTACAATAGACAATGATATATCATATACTACAATAGCATAGTGTCAATGAATAGCATTGTACTATAAATAGTATCAGTGTTACTATAAATAGAATCATTTACCTCTATTCCTAAAGAAGAATGACACTATGTCTCAGTTCCAGTCTCCAGTGCATTGAGTGGGAGGGAACATTGATCCAATCAATTAAGAGACACTCCTAGATCAGGAGAGACAGAGATTTTATGAAATGATGACAAAGACAGAGTTTGTAAGAGGGAGGGACCATCTAAACATGGGCAGAATAGGAGGTATTTTATTTTAATTTTATCATAAAATTGTAAATATTTACCTGGAGTGTTATAGCTAAACATTCTACAGTATTCCAGTGGATGAATGGCAGCAATGATCATAGCATTAGAGACACTGTAGACCACTGGATAATAATGAAGTTAAGGATCATAATTGTACATTATTAATGATTAACGTACACGTACATGTACATGTACATAGCTCAAGGAGACAAAATAATAAGAAGAGGATAGAAAAAGAAAGGATTATATACTGTATATGCCATATATTTCGCGGGTATAAAATTTCATGATTTAGCTGCATTTTTGTATTTGCAAATAAAAATTGTGATTTTAATGTAATTACCATACCTACTATACAATCAGCAATCAGCATGCTATTTCACAGGTTTTAAGTTTGAAAAATTTTCCAAAATGTGACAATTGCGAAATTAAATTCCCAGGGAATATATGGCGTATATGGTATACTAAAAGCCTTGGGTATTTTCAGATTTTGGCAAACTTTTTAAATGGCCATAACTCGAAAAATTTAAGTCGGAATCAGCTCAAACTTCTTATACAGCATAAGGACATCAATATGTACCAGAAAATATAATAAAAATTAGGGGCATATTCTTAGCCATTTTTCTGAAAACACTATGGGCTATAGCCTTAGGTATTTTTTGAATTTGGCAAATTTCTTAAAATGGAGGTACACTTACATGTAACTCAAAAAAAACTAAGTCAAAATCAGCTCAAGCTTTCTACATAGCATAAGGACATCAATATGCATCAGAAATTGTAATAAAAATGGGGGTAATTTTAGAGCCATTTTTTAGAAAAAGGCCAAGGCTAAGGAATGTGCATAGCTGGGCATTAATTAGGATACACACAATTCCGTCCTCGATGAGAGTGAACAGCAGTGGCCATTAAAAAAGGACGTCATTCAACTTCCCGACATATTGTGGAAGAGTATCATCATACTGGAAGGACTCCATGTTAGGCTCTATACTGAAGGCTAAAGAGAGAGTCAGAGATTGTTGCTGGGAGGAGGAGGAGGTGTTTAAAGAACTGTCATTAGCTAGGAGAATGACGTCACCTTTATGAGAACCAAGTACTGTTAGTGTATCAAGACTGGAGCCTATTGAGAGGAGAGAGGAAAATAATTAATAACTATTAATAACTAATATAAATCATTGATATTGATGGGGAGGAACTTTAAAAATTCGTAAGAAATCCAAATTGAATTGGAATTAGCTCAAACTTTCTATGCAACATAAGTCCATCTATTTGCATCAGGAAAAAATTGTAAAAAGCTAAATTCTAATTTTTCATTTTTGATGAAAGTTATCCAAAGTATAGGGACTTTGCCAATTTTTGAGTAGCTTAAAAATTTGTAAGAAATCCAAATTTAACAGGAATCAGTTCAAAACTTTCTATGCAACATAAGTACATGTGAAGCTGGTAATACTATTCTCTCTAACCTTCTCTCTGAGGACAGCACCACAAGAAAGTCCACTGAGGTAAGCATGGGAGCCATTATCCTCTGATACAACACTAGGAGTAACTAAACACACTCAGCCTATCAGCCAAGCTCCCTTATCTTGTATCCACCATTTGTCAACCCAGGAGTAGTACCATTCATCATTACTGATGACTCCACTGGTTTTAAGGCAGGCTCAATCACACCCATACCAAACTGAACTCAACTGCTAATAGAAGACCAAGATTAGTACAATACCTTGACTCTAATAATAATGTTAATAAAATGAATTTAAATTATTTCTATTCACTAACCATAAAGTCAGTAGTTGATACAGTATTCATTGCTGGGTTTGCTGCTTGACAAATAAGTTTGAAGCGTCTTTCAATTTCTTTCTTTAAATGACGTGATACAGCACATATTTCTATGTAGAAATAAAAACAGTTCAATGAATGAATAAATGAAGGAGACAGAGACAAAACTCAGCCTTAAATAGTCACAATAAAACACAATGTAACT
>NW_003549895.1:0-4399 GCF_000090795.2 Amphimedon queenslandica | reverse complement strand
AACTGATTTTTTATTACTATGTTTGCAAACTTTATGTCCATGATACAATTCAACCATCCACTCCCTGCCAAGCGTGTGCTAATAATATCTAAAATGGCCATTTAACTTAGTTCTGTATTCCAACCATCTTCTCCATCACATTTGGCATCATTCACGCTGCGGTATGCCTGTACAGTATATCAGCATGTGTTTCTATAGTTTAGTTTTGATTTTAGATGAAAAGAATGAGATTTTAGCCAAACAAAAGAAGCCAGCCAGTCAGTCACACTTGCCTATGGTAGTAAGCAACAGGATAACCACATCATTACATCACTACTAGCTCTTGGAAGAATTGTTGATATAATTAATTTTACCTCAATAGTAATGATAGTATTATTCTTGAGTCTTCCTCCCTAGAGGCTTCTATTAAACTAATTTGTGTGACTAATAGGGAACCTTATTAACATGGAAGTATAGACTCCTCACTACTAGCAAGCAAGCACCATGACTATAGACTATAATCAGTATATATAGCAACGATATGAACATATGGATTGTATATGCATGTCCATGTATTCCTGGCATGATAGATATTTGGGAGGAAGTAGACTAATGTTGATCAATTTTAAGACTTGGCTGCTGTAACTAGTAGTAACTTCTTTGTAGTTTGCATCATGTAATTAGCCTGTACCATCTCAATTTGTGTTTCCATGCTGAATCAATGTCTGAGTATGCAGCGACACTCATTTGATGTATCCTACACTTAGTTACATAGTATTTACATGGTATTTACATATTCTTAATTACATGGCATGACAATTATTAGTAACGCGGTAGCGTTACTAAGTAGGATTCACCCCCAAACAAAATGGCTGCCACGACTTTTGCAGCCTTGCTATACCTGGAAAACGAGCTCCTATGCTTACCAGACTTTATAGAGGACCTTATTATTGTTGTTGTTATTATTATTATTATATTGCTGGGCCATCTTTATACTATAGATGCATAAATTCTTTTTAATTTACATGTCAAACGAATACGTATAATTTGTGGCATGTACATCACACAACACACATACACACACCGTTATACATCACATTATTATAATCATCATTTAATGTAAAACTCTATTATATCAACTGGAGTGTCTTCTCCAGTATGATAAACATTACTGCAGACTCTCAGCTCAATATCATCATTGATTTGTGTATCCAGTGAACAATAAAACCAAGGCATCTTAGAGTTAGCTGGACAGCAGGTAGACTCTGGGCCATCACATTGCTGTCCATCCCATAATGGATCATTAGCATAGAGATCACCAGAGACTGACTGATTTGATTTTACTCCAGACTCACAGTAATAATTAGACCCAATGAATGTTGCTGAAGTATTTCTAGAGCCTATAAGTCCCTCAATATCACAGACACACTGATAATAATAGATCTATTTACTCTTGTCCTGTTAGTTGGGGAAAGAATTGACCCTTCTTCTATAGCTATGCACAAAAGTAGCTACATTACTTTTTTGGTTTACGTCTTGGTAATCCTACCCGTCTTGTACTACGTTTCCAATGGGGTTATGGTCAATTCGTGGAAACTCCAATGCACCCGTAACATATGGCATAAAATTGTTAAAAAAATGAAGTCAAGATCTGATTCTGATAAGGAAGCTGAGAGAATTGACAACATTACAGTTAGTGGACATTACAGGTTGGCTAAGGATCAGGTTACACATACTACTGTTCATCTCTCCACTATGAATAGGAAACCTGAAGACTTCTCTGCTTATCGTGAGAGCCTTATTGACAGTACTCAAATCTAAACAGATTGACAGTTGTGTCAGTGTCAGTTGTTTGCAAATAATTTTTATGCTAGATCCATTGATTCTTGTGTGAAATAATTATTTGATAATTAGTGAAAACTATCATTTATAAAAGCTAATTTTTTTGCATCAATAGATCTCTTTATACTTATAAATAAAACAGCAGTGAAGTATAGTATAGTTTATAATGATTGCACACTCCAATTAGCTGATTCATTAACATTTGCTTGTGACAGATATGCATCAGTTGCAACAAGGATTGCCTGGTTATATTAAGTGTTCCAATGCCCACTTTTTTTGTAATAACTGCATTCCAAACTGCATCTACAATTACATAGATATGAAGGAGCTTCTCTTTGTTCTTGTCTTTTTGGGTGCTTCCCTATTGCCTGTTTCTTCACAATGTCAGTCCTTGATAGAAGGAGGAGCAGGCTCTACTTGTGTGAGAGATGCAGTATATACTGTTAGTGTTGGTATCAATGGAGCTGATGAGCCTTCTTGTATTACTGATGATAGGAAGAGCTGTAAGTCTCTCCATTATACTTTGAATCAATTAAATTTATCAGCTGAGGCTAGTGCTACCAATACAACATGGATGGTATTAGTATCAAGTGATCTTGTCTTGACTTCAACACTTGCAGTATCATTTGGTATAGACTTCTCTTGTCTCATATTGTGTGGAGAAGGGGATGGAGTGAGTAAACCAACTATATCCACTGATACTGCACTGTCTCCTGCCATACAACTAGAGTCTAATGAAGCAGCTCTGATCATTTCTAACCTGGCTTTCAATTTTTCTGTCACAGCAACAAAGTCTATTTTAAATGCATCTGTAATCCTTGCCAATTTCACAAACATAGCAATTATCGAATCCACAGCTACAGAGAGCAGTGATTGGTTGATAAGTGCTTATAGCATTGTTGTATCCAATTGTTCTTTTACTGATAGCTACATAAAGTCAGCTGTACTGCTAATTCATGCTAATTCTGTCTCCCTGACAAGAACTGGTGTTGTAAATACATTATTTCAACCTGAAATCAGTGCTATTTATGGCAGCCAAAGCGGTCCTACTGGTAGTGTAGTTATTATTCTGAATGGCTCAGGATCTTCAGCCCTCATTCAAAACTCGATTTTTTGGGGGGTAGGTATTTCTTTTAAATTTAACTCATCAAGTTTTATACTCTCAGCAAGTCTGTACATATATACTACAGAAGGTGACTCCAGGATCAGAGTATTATCAAGCAAATTTGCTTTCACTAAACTGTTTTTTAATACCATCGTTACAGTTCTATCCCGAAGCAGTGACATTGTGTTTTCCAACGTCACATTTCACGAGCATTATCTGTTTATAACCAATCGCCTGATATTAATCATATTGGAATCAAGTAATTTCATACACCCTGTATCTATACGGGACTCCTCTTTTTACCACTACAATGGAACTGCACTTGGTGTTGTTTGCACTGGATGTCTAACCACCATCCTAAACAACTCTTTCTACAAAGCCTATGGTCAAGTTCTTCTCACACGCAGTTCTACAGTCACTCTAAGTGGTATTAATATATCTTTAATTCAAAACGAGCCATTCTCTGATGCTGCTCTTATAAATTTGGAGTACGTTAAGGTGAATTTCGTGGGTTATATAAATATATCAAACAACATTGGGACCCCAATTAAACTGACCTTTTCATACATGAACTTTTACAAAGGTTTAGATATGCAGATAACGAACAACACTGCTAGGTACGGAGGTGGAATATTCTTTGACAAAGGATCCATTTTCAATACAGATTCTTCCCAAAATGCATTGTTACACTTTGAAAATAATTCGGCTGTTTTAGGAGGCGCCATTTATGTGAGGATGTATATAGCTAGTGATGTCCCATGCAGTTTTATAGAACTCTACATCTCAACATTCCAAACCATTGACATTGTCTACAAAGGCAATTATGCTCTCAACAAAGGCAACAACATATTGATAGATTTTGGATCCGTTCCTCCTGCAGGCATTGAAATGTGCAATTCTGGAAAGAACTACGAAACAACTTATTCGAAAATTGATATAGGTCCTATACAAAGTGAAACTTCCCATTTGACAGTATTCCCAGGACAAAGTATTAAGTTTCAAGCCATCAGTATTGGTGTGTGTCAAGCAACAATGTATATAACATGCACTGCTGATAACAAGATCAATTCTTGTCCACCTGAGTTGATATCACTTTCTGGGTCATCCAAAGCGGTCATACCTCAGGGGAATCATACAATTACGACTGATCTCAAGATCAAGACTGATATTAACGTAACACACAGTGACACTAGCATTGAGCTCAAATTGCAGTCATTTTGTGACTCATCTCAATCAATTGTATCAGTTATGTTGCTAAACTGTTCGCTTGGTTTTACATTTAACGAGACAGAGAGGATGTGTCGTGGCTGTGATGATTGCAACTCTACTTTCTATCAGTACTCACTGAACGAGGGTATAGCTTGTATACACTACAACTATTGGTACGGGAGTCACGATGGGCAAACGATCATTGAGCCTTGCTTCTATCCTTATTGCAAGTTTGGAGACAAGTGCCCACTGCGAAACAGCAAC
>NW_003549894.1:0-4403 GCF_000090795.2 Amphimedon queenslandica | reverse complement strand
GTAGCTGGAATACTTTTTATAGACCAGAATACACTCCATTGTTTGAAGCAAAGTTTAATGACCCAAAACTAGAAAAAAAAGCAATAAAGGTTATCTTACAATGACATTCTTGTTGTCTTTGCCAGCATTTAGCTTGAGCAAGGACTATGTAGTTAAGTGTAGTGTCTGTCTGCAATTTTTGTTACTGAACTGTTACTTTGAGGTTTGCAATTTTATTATTTATTGTTTGTATGTAGTTGTGTGGTGATGACAAGTTGTGCTTGTTTGATGTTGCTGCTACTGGTGACTTAAGTATTGGAGAGGCTACAAAAGAAGTTGAAGAAGACCTACAAATTTTAGAAGAAATACTTCAACCAAGTAAAAATATTAAATGTAAATAAAGTTTAGTTTCTTCTAACCTTTTAAAGCTGTTTGTGATCCTCAATGTGTGAATGGAGCATGTGTTGGTAACAATAGTTGCTTCTGTTCTGAAGGATATCAAGGAATAGCTTGTAATCAACCAGGTAGTAGATCTAATTGAATAATTACAATGTATATATTACTTGACTTGTGGACATATTGAGATCATTAACACTAATGTTATTTCTAGTACTTAATGAATGTGAAGAGAACATTTGTGTGAATGGAGGCACTTGTAGTTTGATTGCTGGAGACACTGTATGCAGTTGTTTAGATCGATATACAGGAATTAATTGTGGTATAATTTATAGTGAATAAATCATTGTGTATTTTTACTTTTTAATTGTAGAGGATTTAATTTCAAGCCCAACATCTTCTCCTTCTCTGACACCATCATCAGCCTCATTGTCTGTGCTTCTTGTGATAGTTTTTGTTGCTTTGACTGTTATTATTGTAGTGATTGTTCTTATACTGGTGGCAATATTCTGCATACAAAAAAAGAAAAGAGATCTGAAGAATCCTTCTCAGCTCCAATCAACAAATCCTTTTTATAATGATGATCCCGAAGGCGACACTGAAGCATATGAATTGGATTGGCATTCGAAGGACAAAAAAAATGAAAATTAATTGCTGATAGAATAATAATTATTTTGCTACAAAATGATTGTCATGTCTTGTATGTAGTTTAGTATGTAGTATGTAGTTTAGTTTATTTTGCAACATTTGAAAATTTTAGTTATAAAGTTAGGCTAGTAAAAAATATTGAAAAAATATTTAACTGACCTGCCTATGGTGAAACTGTGCTTCTGAACCAGTGAACTTAATTTCTCAGGCTAATACTAATTGGAAGTATTTCTTATAACAAGGTAAACCAAGATTTATTAAAACTAGAAGTGGCACTTGCTCCAGTTGAGTCATTATTTTTCAAACAATTGAGACAATGATTGGAAAAGGTATTTCGGTAAGGATTAAAACTTTGTTCAAAGTTAAAGTACAGGGGCCTTGGCCAAATTTTTCTTAAATTTGCTGAAATGAAGTCCTTGATTTAAAATTTTTTCTAATACGCATACATAATGATTCTCATGTTGTGTAGAAACTTTAGGCTAATTCTGGTCAAATTGAAATTTTTGAATTTGCTCAAATATTCAACATAAGTCCTTGTACTACAGTACCGGAACTTTGGCCAAATTTTGCTACAAATGGCTCAGAAAAATTTTTCAATATCAATAATGTTTTAAATACACTTATGTACATGTTTTCATGTTGTGTAAAAGCTTTGAAAGATTTTAGTAAAATTTGAATTTTATAATAAATTTTTATAGTGGCTTCAAAATTTGTCAATAGTCCTATAGGTAGTCTACTTTGGCCAAATTTCACTAAAACTGGCATGGAAAAAATTTTTCATTTAATAATTATTTTCTGATAATCATTTAGCTGGTATGTGATAAGGACTCTTTGAAGTCAGAATTAGCTAAAACTTTCTACATAGCATAAGGACATCAATATGTATCAGAAAATGTCATAAAAATTTGGGGTAATTTCGGAGCAATTTTTTGGGAAAAAACATGGGCTATTATAGTACAGGGTATACTTTTTAAATTTTTGCCATTTTAAAAATGGCTATAACTTGAAAAATTGAAGTCGGAATCGGCTCAAACTTTCTACATAGCATAAGGACATCAATATCTACTAGAAAATGTAATAAAAATTTGGGGTGATTTTTTAGCCATTTTTTGCAAAAAAGCATGGGCTATAGTACAGAGTAATTTTCAGATTTTGGCTAATTTTTAAAAATGGCCATAACTCAAAAAATTGAAGTTGGAATCAGCTCAAACTTTCTACACATTATAAGGACATCAATATATATCAGAAAATGTAATAAAAATTTGGGGTAATTTTTTTAGCCATTTTTCGGAAAAAAAGCATGGGCTATAGTACAGGGTAATTTTCAGATTTTTGCCAATTTTAAAAATAGCTATAGCTTGAAAAATTGAAGTCAGAATTGGCTCAAACTTTCTACTTAGCATAAGGACATCAATATCTATCAAAAAATGTAATAAAAATTTGGGGTAATTTTTAGCCATTTTTTGCAAAAAAAGCATGGGCTATAGTACAGGATATTAATTTTTTCAAATTTTGGCCATTTTTAAAAATGGCCATAACTTGAAAAATTGAAGTCAGAATTGGCTGAAACTTTCTACATAGCATAAGGACATCAATATGTATCAGAAAATATAACAAAAATTTGGGGTGATTTTGGAGGCATTTTTTGGGAAAAAGCATGGGCTATAGACAGGATATTTTTTCAAATTTTGGCCATTTTTAAATATGGCTATAACTTGAAAAATTGAAGTCGCAATCAGCTCAAACTTTCTACATAGCATAAGGACATCAATGTCTACCAGAAAATGTAATAAAAATTTGGGGTGATTTCGGAGGCATTTTTTGGGAAAAAGCATGGGCTATAGACAGGGTATTTTTCAAATTTTGGCCATTTTTTAAAATGGCCATAACTTGAAAAATTGAAGTCGGAATTGGCTGAAACTTTCTACATAGCATAAAGATGTGAATAAAGTCAATAAACACAAAAAAATATTTGCTATATTACCATGGTAAAGTAGGTATATAAACCATCATTCTTAATCCAGTTGATTTCTCTCATAGCAGTGATGACTTTATGCAGTGTACATGTATATACATGTTTGCTGCATGAGAAAGGGAATAAAATAATAAAATAAAATAACACAAACCGTAAGAAGTACAGAAAGTATTAAGTTTTTCTTTCCCTCTTGGTTTTTAATTCAATCTCCTCTATTCTCCTCTTTCTCTTTCCTTTTTCTCTCTCTCTTTTTCTATATCAATTAGACTTCAACATAGGGCCCTGTCACTGGGTATTCTTTAAATCTTAACCACATAAAATAGCAATGATAAGCACACAGTATGGTATACTGGTATGTGTAAAAGGAAATAATAATGAGTTGAAGTTTTACATGAGTTTTACTCTTGTCTTTGGTTGATGCCAAGAAATCATGAATCCTTTACACCATTATACTGAGAAGATAAAATAGTAAGGATTAAAATTAAATTGCTTTTTTGATGCTTACAAGTATATAGCTTTTACTTGAGCAAGTCTAAAAAACAAGAAAGATAAAGACAACAAAGCACAAAATGTACATGTACATGCACATCTTAATGCACACAATTAATGATTTTACCTGTCCCTAATCAAAACTCACTGCCAGTCCCTGGGAAAGTGCTGAGAGATGTCTCTGAGGTCTTTATTTCCCTGGAGGTAAGCCCTATACCTGTCTCTTGGTGCCAAGTTGGTGGTACAGGCTCCTATTCTATCTGGTTTCTGCATTGCTTGTCTCTGCTGATTATTATAAAATCCAGGAACATCCCAACACACCCAAGCATTACAAATTAATCAAATTTTCAAGCATTTTGAACAAAACAAGCATTAAAATATACATGCATTAAACATCAATATCAATATTAAAATCAAATCCCAGTTCATTCCTAAGAGCTTCAATCCAGTCCTCACCTAAAGTTTCAGCTGCATCAGCATAACTGCCTCTTACAGCAATGAATGAATTCAAAAACTTTTGACAGTGCTCCTCTACTTTAGGCAACGTTCTCTTAAAACTAAGACTAGCCTTAAACTCATCAATGCACTCTTGCATCAAAGGAGCCTCTTTAACTGCATTATTGACCAGACAAACTGTGTAAAGCTGGTTAGCAAGTTCAGAAAGACCTTTCTTAGGCAAAGAATTGAGATCAGCATAATGAGATACAAGAACATCATTGATCACTCTCTTGGCTTTATTGACATCAACAGTAGCTGATGGACCTAATAGAGGTGAAAGGTCAGTATATACACACACAGTATTATCACTTACTAGCTCCTCCAGTGGATGATACTGACGTTGATTCATGTACTACGATAGAGGAGGAGGTAGTAGGATCTGATTAATATTAAATAAATAAACAATTTTAAATCATTT
>NW_003549893.1:0-4406 GCF_000090795.2 Amphimedon queenslandica | reverse complement strand
ATTATTAAAAGGAGTAAGTAAACATTGTAACCAAAAAAGAAAACTAGAATAATACAATAACAAGGACACACAATCACTGCATAAATAGTATATCTAGCAATTGCTACATGTGCAATTTATAAGCTTATCACTATAACGCCTGCTTTAATATACACAAGTATGATGATAACAAATTTAACGTATTTAAATTAAATACATTATAATCAATAAATTCAGTATATGCATGATACATAGTGACACACACCATATTGCAATCTACATAGTACAGTATAGCACAATAATGAAATGCTAATTACTATTGTATCAATTATTATGTGCCTACTTTCGAATGGTAAGTTTGATGTGTCATCATTCCTTGCTACCATAGATATTTGACTAACATTAATGGATGCTTCACAAGTATACAGACCAGCATCAGAAGTATTGAGAGAAGAGAATCTCAAATAAAGAGAACTCATTGCATTAGATACAGTCATAAGAACTGGAGGTACACTAATAACATTGTTAACTGATCTCTTAGTCCATGTAATCACTGGTGAGACTATGAGTCTATCAACAACTGTCACTGTACAATTTAACATGTATTCTTCACCAGGTTCAGCAATACCCATAGTTACTATCTCTACTACTGGCCCTGGAGTAGCTGAAAAAAAGACAAACAGTAATTACCAATAAGGTGATATTATTATGTAGGACTTGAATAGGATCACAGAATTGCTTCAGATTATATAGTAGTAACACCTTAAAACAGCCTTTAACCAACAAAATGGCAATAATCAATCCAATAATAATCACCCTGCACAGCTCGAAGAACAATACAATAGCACCTATATCAAGCTAATGAAAGCTTTTTGGTACCATTACACAAAAGTGACTAGTATTTACAGCATATATGCAGTCTACTTACCAAAAACTGTAATAAAAGTATTAGCACTAGTTGTTGTATTCCTGAGATATGTGTAGCTATTAGGAGCAGTCACTTCAACATTACAAGTATACATTCCACTATCATCAGCATTATCCAATGGATAGAACATTAATGTTGCATTATAATGTAATGTATCAATCATATTGAGATCCACAGTAATAGTAGCATCAGATGAACCCATAGGAACATTAGTACCATCACGTGTCCATAGATTAGTTACACTTACTGGTATAGTAACTAATGGATCTAACATTATGTCACATTTAATGAAGAAAGGTGTTCCTGCATATAATATATTATTACGCTCCTTTGATATAGTAACAATCATTGGTGGAACTATGAGAATATAATAAATAATTAGAAGAATATGTATCAGACTTTTATAGTAAGAATAAATGTCTTTTTGAAAATTAACTCACTAGCAGCTCTACATATTGTACAGAATAATGTTAACTTACAGTCAACAATCAAATTAAAGGCATCACTATCCTCTTGATAATCATAAGTAGCAGTGCTAGGATCATTGGTATCATTAGAACCAGTTACATTAAACTCAGCCATACATGTATACATTCCAGCATCTTCAAACCTCACTGGATTCAGTATTAGAGTATAGTTAGTAACTGAACTAGTATCATCTGTTGTGATACTGTATGGTCTATTTAAGTTAGAGAGCATTTCCATATCTGTATCATTCATTTTGATGAAAGTAACCATTGGTGTTACTACTAATCTCTCAACTGTTGTTAGGGTACATGTTATAGTTAGACTCAGACCAACTTCAACTGAACCAACTGATGAGAAATTTACTGTCAATGGAGGAAGACCTAAAAGAATATAAAGTAAAAGAGTAAAATTAGAGAAGAGATTGAGAGTAAGATAAGAGATATTGTATTTTTGTAAATTACTTTCAACAGTAACATCAAGGGTAGTATCAGTAGGTTGACTTGATGCTATTAATGAGTTACCAGAATTGATGGTCATTTGACAGGTATATGTTCCTCCATCATTATTAAGACCAGTATCAATAGGTAGAAACAATAGCATGCTTACAAGACTGTTACCAGTTGGAGGTATCACTTGACGTCTTGCTTCATTAGTTGCTATTACATTACCACTAGGATCAGTCCATACTACACTAGCAGTTACTGGTGTATTCACGATTGTAGTGTTTACTGTAGCTGTACAGGTTAGGAAGTAACCTGTACTCTCATATATTGGACCAGTTGGAGGATCAGCAACTATTGATACACTGGGAGGAGGTACTGTAAAAGAATATTATTATTTCAAATAATAATAATTAAAACTAACCTTGAACAGTTAAATCTCTGTTTGTTCGATCTACAATACCAAAAACAGCAATTGTTGCTTGACAGTAATATTGTCTAGCATCAGTTGTCTTCACTGGATCAAGTGTAAGTACACTGGTGAATATATTTCTATCTCTATCAACAGGTACTAGTGTAACATCATTGTTTTCACTAGTCACATCTTGAGATGCTTCTAAATCATAAGTCCATCTGACACTAGTAAGATTCTCAACAAAATTAGGAGGTGCAACTATGACACAAGATAAATTGAATACATCACCAGCAACAGGAACAAAAGGAATGTTGATACTAATATCAACATGATTGATGTCAAACCCTATCAAAATATAATGGCAAATGAGATAAAATATAAATAAATTCACTTACTTGCTACAGTTAATGTAACTGCACTGCTATTATCATTCCCTGCTATTATGATAGGAGTATTAGGAGTCACACTAACTGAACAATTATAACTAGCACCATTATCAAGCTCATCTCTTAAACTATTAATATGTAATACTCCAGTGTACTGATTATTAGTCATAACTGGAGGACTAATAGTAAAATCACTTCCATTGGTCAGTACAGTGTTATTTCTCCTCCAACTCATAGTAACACTAACACTAGTATCAATATATTGACTGATGTCAGCTATACAAATAATATCAAGAAACTGTCCTTCTGCTAGTTCTCCATCTACTAAATGTCCAGTAGCATCATACTCAACAATAACTGAAGGATCTGGTACTATGGAAATCAATAAATAAAACATTCATAAGTTACATGTTAATTGTAATGAAAATATAATACTGACCAGATGTTGGACAAGGAGTAAATGAACTAAACTCTTGACATGATACATGAAGTACCAATGATAAAAGAAACAGCAAGGGCATCATGTTTAGTGATAAAAAAAGAAAAATTGTAGCTCTATAAAAGTATATTGTAAATGTAAAACAATAACATTTATTAGCAATATGTCAACATAGATGCATTATCACTGCTTCTTAACATAACTGACATGAGATAATGAATATTAACACAAACTGATAAAGCAATTGTGCAGACTAATGTTCATTGCAGTGCTATACTTTTTAAATTCATATGTATTTTTATAAGTAGAGTTAGATTACATCATGCTATATAGCTAAATGAATGTACATATGGGCGGTGTGGTTGCATGAGTACACTACGACATAACTTCAAGCCCTTAGTTTGATCTTCTGTTGTGCTCTACGATTTATTGGTATAATGGGCAGTATAATAAATGTAGCTTAGAATTTATAGTCATGTCAACACTTTTTCTTGCCTTAATTAATAGTGCTACATAGACTTGAAGTGTGTGTGTTACACATATAAGGTAAAGAAAAACTGTGGTCTGTAAATATGTCAACATTCTTCCATTATCAGTGTATCACAGCATAACTGAGATAAGATGTACATTGTATAAGGGAAATAGAACCTAAATAGAACATTAAACTTCAGATGTAAAATTTTTATACTTCAGTGAAACCTACTTTGCAGTAATTTACAAGAATGCAGTTACGTAGCTCAAAGGCAGAGCTCAAGCAAACATGCACACAGATAAAGTGACACTTTAACTTTGCTCCACTCCTACGCATGTTGACATTGGGAACAAATACAACAACACTACATTAACCATTTTAAAAATCAACACAATCTTCAGTAATTACAAACTTATGCTTAGACACTCTCACCCACCTTCTATCAGTGTGGAGTATAATGCAGCAAAACATACAAAATTTTTAGGAAACAATAAAAACAAGAACAGTGATAAACAGGACATTATTAACTTAAAAAGTTTATAAAAGCATTAATTTAATTTATTCACTGGTCACATTATATCTCACTATGCAGTAGTAGGTCTATACTATTATAATTAGAATACTATGAACCACCAGACTCTCCACCTGATTCTGTATCATCATCACCTCCATTAGTAGGACCATCAGTATTGTACACATGTCAAACCGTTTCTTCATGCATGCACTGGATGACTTAGGGCCACCAGATCTACATATGTCAACAATGAGGAAAGAACAATATTACCAAGCGCTAGCGCTTGGTATGTAGGGTTGAGTTGGACGATCGCGCCCCCAAAATGGCTGCCATCCCAGAAGCATTGAGCCCATTTAATATCTTTA
>NW_003549892.1:0-4407 GCF_000090795.2 Amphimedon queenslandica | reverse complement strand
AGAGAAAGGTCACTATTAATACATGACAGGTGCACTCAGCAGAGAGGGAAGGGCTGAAGTGGTGTATGTAAACCACTCTACTGCACTTTCACTATGGGACACAAACAGTTTGTATAATTATAAGAAGCCAAATAGATTCATAGCACTTTTTGTCAAATAGAATAAGCATATTATATCATAGCTCATAACTTACAAGATAAAATCTTGGGTTAACAATCCATTTGTACCAAGTTTGCTTTGCTAGATTAACATTTACTTTCTCAGGAATCAAAAACTGAAAGAGGAGGGAGGAGGGAAATCCTAATCCAATAACAACTGCTGACATAATCTAAATAAAAAATTATTTTATGATTTTCATAATTAAAATTCCTAAGACAGCAGACATCACTGTGATCAAAAGTAGGATTAAAGGTCGGAGTTCTAAAATATTGGCTATAGCCAAAGATTTATTACTTGAGGTATCATTTCCATAGGTGAAATTAAATCATTATTGCACTTATGCATGCTTGTTAATGCGGGTTTGCAATATAAAACTAGGCTAATATACCGTCAATTTTTAATCAAAAGCATAGGTGATTTGACCTTTTGAAAAGTGCTTTACACTATAGTTAAGTCATATTCAACTCTAGCATCAATGTAATGTCAGGACAAGTGTAATATTGTAAATCCCCATTAAGATACCATACAAGATGATTTATTGGCGAGAGTAATATTTGGTGAATTTGCCTGTAGAAAGTTATTGGCAAATTTTATATTGGTAATTTTGTGCCATGTGCCATAATCTGTCATTGAGCATGCTCACAGTTTGAAACAAAATGGCGGATTTTATATTGGTGATTTCTTCATAGAATCGCCAATTGCCAATATTAATTCCTGGCAAATAAATCATCTTGCACGGTAGCATCATAAAGTTGTTACATTACTGTACCAAGAATATGTTAAGATCATCTGGTGTTAATGGTTTATCTCCAGTATTTTTACTGCTGTCGTCAGAATAAAACTTTAAGAGCAACCAAAAGCATCCAAAGACAACAAGGTTTGCAATAATAGTAAAACTATATCTAATAAAAGTGATCAAAAGTAACTTAGAAAATATCTTACCTCAATGAATTCAATTGGACTTGGGTTCTTTTTTGAACACAAATTTCAGGAAGGAGAGCTAACTGGCCAATTTGAATTGATGCCCAGCTAAATTGAAAAATTATAGCAAAGCAACAAAAATAAATAACTTGGTACACCTCGGATGCATCACTGCACCCAAGACATTTGTACCACAAGAAGAACATCACTAATGCAAGTGTGATAAGACCAATCAGGTGGAATATTTTCCTTCTCCCTGGAATTTTACAAGAACATTTATCAGACCACATCCCTACTAAAGGTGTTGATATAGCTCCCCCTACTTGAGCGATCAGGACAATGTTGCCAGCATTTTTAGCCGAGAGTCCCAAAACAAATTGAAAAAAAGAGATATTGTAAGGAAACCAGACAGCAATAGCAAGGACGGTAAAGAAATTGCCCAAGGCGTATGCTATTTTTCTGTGTGGCCTCAATAGTTGCTTCTCAGCTTTGGCTTCAGCTTCAGTGACATTTTGCGATCTCTCCATTGTACAGATTGCTCAGTCTGCATATGCTCCTTCTCGGCGCCGCCAAGCCCAGCCCCCAGAAAGAAAGTAGATGTAGTAGTAGTCTAGTAGACTACTAGTTCACAGTATAAAAGCGTAGGCCTATTCATAGAAGCACAACAGATAACACGAGCACAGTCAGACGATTACCTTTTAAAGCTAGATCTGTTACTACCTATTGATTTCATTTCTCATCGGATCTTTGTGCCTAACAATTACAAAGTAAGTCTATAATGCATGCATGCAGCGCTAAGGCTAAGCCCAATGGCAATGGATAGGGAAAAATCTAAAAATTTCCATTGAAAAGTATTGTCGACCGCCAGTAGTGCAGTAAATTACCTCAGAAAAACACTTCATTGTACTAGTCTGGCAAGCCAGACTAGCATTGTACACAACCAGTAGTCCGAGGGTTTCCCATGCAGTATAGTGCTCAGCTTTTTGCCCGCTCATTTGTTGTGCTATTTAGCTAGCTTTAATTGTAGAGAACCCTGATCAATGAATGGCTGGAAGAGAATTCTACAATTTTATATCTAGTTTGAGCTGATTCCCATTAAAATTAGATTTTTATAAATTTTATAGTACACAGTCTCAGTCCAAATTTATTAAAAAGCAGTTAGAAGAGACAGAAACTGCAGTCTTTGGACAACTCAAGATAGCAAGCTGAGATTTGGAACGCAACCACAAAAGGTATAATTGTCATAGAAATTAGAGGCATTGCAATTGTATTGTTGAAGAAAAGTAGTTCAAATAATTGATTCGTCTGAACTACAGTCTCTGACTCTAGTTTGAGCTGAGTCTGATCAAAATTGAATTCGAAAAAATCATTTGTAAATTGCTCTGAAAGTCATGCTTGTAAGTGTGATCGTTTAGCATGCTTAGTGGGAAACCTTCTTTCATGACAGTTAAACTCAGTGAACTGCCAGTTTTTATTAACAAGCCATGTTTGTGTTTTGTGCAAAAACATGTAAACAAGATAACAAGCGTAACAATGTAAAAATATTTCTATAATTGTTTTCACTGTGAGACTAATTGACCCAAGGTCTGCTCTTGATTATAGATATATGGTAGATCTTTGCATAAACCTTGCAAGTTGGCCTGTTTGTTTAATTTGACCACAATTACAAGAACACACCTCACTTACCATTTCCACTGTATAAATTTGTGGAGGTGCCTTTGATGCACTCACACACTATAGTACAAAGGTTTGTGAGCTGTGATTTGCATGCTTACATAAAGGTAGTCAGAAATCTATTACTGTACTAGTGGATGTGAACTGTAGCTGAAATTTTGCACAATTGTAGCAATATTGCTGGTATTATGCTCTGTAACTTACCTCAATATCATTTTTTTCTTTATGCAGAAAAATGATTCGTTTGATTTTAAAAGCAAAGAGTGTACTGCAGTCTCATTCAACACTACAATGCAAAGTAACTATGTCAAGTTACTCACCAAAAAGGTCATCATTGACACCACCTTTAATGAGGTCGTGCTTTTTTACAAAAAAAACTCGACAAGGGCTTGAATGTGTAAAGAAATATCAGCCAGATAGCGTAATTCTTGATCTTGAAGATTCAGTTCAGTCGCACGAAAAACCCTCCATTAGAAAACTTTATTTGAATGGCATTAAAGATGGCCTTTTCTCTGGTGTTAGTGTTTACATCAGGAGCAGCTCAATAGATTGCACAAGTGAATTTATTGAGGATATTAAAACTTTCACTGGGACTGGAATAACTGGCTTTCTTTTACCAAAAGTTGAGAATCGAGAAAGTGTATTGGAAGCAGAAAAAATTATACTACAATACGAGAATGAGAGAGGACTTCAAAAGAATAGTCATGCATTCTCAATATTAATAGAAACTCCAGCTGCATACTTTGAAGTACAAAATATCTTATCGTCATCTAAACGTATTTCTTCAGTTATTTGTGGTAGTGCAGATTTTACAGCTGAAGCTCTTTGCGATGATCATTCTCCTACATATGATACATTTTTTACTCAAGTTGCTCTTGCTGCCAAGGCAACAAAGAAAGTTGCTGTATGGGGTGTTCATGACAAACTTGATGATCATATAGGTTTCCAGAGCAATTGTTCCAAAATGAAGAGATGTGGATACGATGGGGTTCTTGCCTTGACGCCAAAACAAATTTTACTTGCAAACCAAGTCTATTCTCTTTCTCATAGCGAAAAAGACTGGACTGAGAGAGTGTTGAAAAAATCCACACGTATCAATACAATTCGTAAATCAGTTCAAGAAAGTCGGCAAATGATAGGTCCTCCTCATAAATTAAAGGCTAGTAATATCCTTTCTAGCAGAGTAGAAATGGGAGCGATTCCTTCTAAGTCGATTCGAGGTCATGCTGCTTCTTCTAAAGGAATATGTGCTGACCTGGCAATTGGTGAAATAGTGCCTGCACCTCGTGAAGTTTTCATTACTGACAGTTGGAAAACAACTTGGGAGAGCTCATTCATTAGTTCTAGAAGGTGTTACGATAAAAAGAATGATGCATGCATTCCATTTGCATTAGCTGCAACATTAGCAGTTGCTTTTTCTGTATCTAATCTCTCTTACTATGCAAGAGTTCACCTTGGTTTCAAAAATATATTTCAACATAGGCCTCTTCTAACAGGTGACAGAGTACGTGCTATGTTTCGAATTGACTCTATCAAGTCAAAGAAAGGGAGTGATAGCATTCAGTATTCAGTGGTTCATTCAACACATTGGCTGGTCAATCAAAACGATGAAATAGTTTTACAGCTAGAAAAAATAACCATGTTCCAGCCTGA
>NW_003549891.1:0-4408 GCF_000090795.2 Amphimedon queenslandica | reverse complement strand
CAACCTCAGACACATTCGAAAGTGATCATCATCAAAGTGATTTTTAAACACTTCCTCTGTCTTCTTCTCATGCTTAGCTATCCACCATGCAGCTAGAAATTCCTGTATACTCAAGTGAAGGAACTGATACTTCTCCTCATCATATTCTGTGAATCTTGTCATCAATCCAAGATAGTCTTCCTTGACTGCCTCACTCAGTGACTGTAGGTCAAGTGAAGAGAATGTCATTATTGTATTAGCCAGGTTAGTATAAGCTAATTGACACATCTCTTGTAAAGGTTTAGCTAATTGTGATGGTAATGAAGAAAGACTAACTAAAGTATGTGGGCTAATGTCATGTCTTTTAACATGCCTTCTGATAGTTTGTAAGATAAAGTTCTCATACAGTTGAGTGAGTGTTGTTGGTAAGTGTCCTCCTTCCTTACAATAAACTAAGATGACCATGGAACAGACTAGTGGTATATAACACAATGATCGGGCATCATTTCGTACTTTGAGATCATTAATGAGCTTCACTGCTAGTTGTGAGTCCTCACTGCTTTGAGTAGTTGTGAAATGTGATTTGTATTTTCCATAGCGTTTCATCCTTTCATTGCATTCAGTGTTTTCATCAATGAGTTCTTGTGCTAGTTTTGTATCTTTCTGAAGCGTTTGTATAATTACTGTTGATATTTCTTTCTTAGAAAACCCAATGACCTGAACATGTCTACTGAGAGTATCCATTTTTAAAAGTGAAGAGGAGGCATAGCTACGAGAGGTAACAACTACTGAACATTGGTCTAACTTCTCTTTACAAATGATACTAGCAGCTAATGAAGACTGTCTGAGTTGTTCACTTAGTTCATCCCAACCATCAAAGATTATCAGTAATCCTTCTCCATTTCTCTTCTCAAACCATTCAGCTACCATGAGAACTTCATAACGTTGACGCACAAACAGGTCAGCCAGTGTAGTAGCTGTAGCTATCTTGCTATTCCTTAAAGGACAGTAAAGTACCAAGTCATACTGTTGGTGTACAAGTGTTCCATTGGACCACATATTTAACAGTTTACGACAGAGTGTTGTCTTACCAATACCAGGAGGACCGTCTATTACTACTCTGAGAGACAAAGAACTTTTTTTGGTTCGGAGGACATCTTCAACACTTATCTCTTTGTTTTCAGTTAGTTTAACTGTTTCATCAACTTGTCCTCTTAGCAGGTGCCAAGCTGATTTTGCTTGTGTGTTGGAGTCTTGTTTTTGTACTAGTGCTAGTCTTCCAAAAAAGCCTTTTCCAATTCTTGGTGGCCAGTCTGTAGCAACAATAGGTTGGTGTTTGTAGTGTTGTCTCATATTGTCAGCATATCCTTGAACATCATCAGGTATTGAACTAATGGGTTTAGCTACATCAGACTGACCTATTGATCAAGATACATAAAAACAATGTTTACACATTAAATAATTTATTACCTCTTATATTAGTAACTGGTGTATTGGATATATTATCAACTGGTGATGGTAGTACAATATGTGAACTGACATTATCAGGTATAGGCTGACCTAATGTATTGAGATATAATGACTATATTGATCACTGATAATGTACACACACACACACTCACCTAACTGGTGTAATATAGAGGTAGCAATATCTGTTAGTGTATGATGTTGTTGGTTTATTAATACATGACATATATCAATAAGATACTGCTCTGGATTAAGAGAGGATTCTAACTGTTTCTCAATGACATTCATAAGGTTGGCAGCTTTAGTATAATTATCAACTGCTGGCACAAGCATTTCCTGTTTAGTTTGTTGTGGTATCAGTCCTTTAGCATACAGTGTATCAGTTACTTTCTGAAGACTATTAGTAATAGCATCAACAAGAGTAGCATAATTCATCCTTAATATAGCACTAGGAGTGTTGCCTGAAGTAGTGTATCAGTTAATGAGTGTTGTATTAAGTGTATGTTTACCTGATGTAGTACTAGTAATAGGTTTAGTAATTACAGAAACTGATGATGATACAATAGATACTACTGGTACAGTACTAGTAGGAGCATCAGTGGTACCTATTATAAATTTAATATAATAATAAATAAATAAATATATGATCATACCTCCTGTACATTGATGTACTTGTAACTGATCATTAATAGTTTGTAATAAATTGATCTCTTCTCTTTTAGTCAATGCATTGAGTACATCTCTCCATGTTCCTGTAGGATATGTATTCAACCACTTTGTAAATAAAGCTAGTTTATGATGCTTAGCATCCACTTGACAATGTTCAATTGTTGTAATTTCATGCTGTGTTATTCCAGGTAAGAGAAGACCAAATGGTTTCCAGTCAACAAGTGGTTCCAGCCACTGAAGTAATAGAAAAATATCAGGTTGATCATCAATCATAGGACCAGGATTGAGTTCAACATCTCCTGATAAGAGAAGGAGGAGAAATAAAACCAAATAGTAGATCAGATCAGAGCTACTGCCAATAGTAGCTATAAACAAGACTAATGACTGGAGGCAGTGGATCATAACAGTAACAGTAATTATACCTATTTTAAATAGACTGTACGATAATATTATATACTGTTAGTTTGTTTACCAGTTGGAGGAATAAAATTCAGCTTCGTGTATCTTAATAAAGACAAAAGAAGAGAAACAATAAGAGACAGAGCTGCTGGCAGTTTAGATGTCTTCTCTCCTGATGTAGTACTGCCTGACTTGCTGTCTACTGCAGCTTTGAATGAGTGAGAATGGTGGCCATTAGCTGGTCTACTGGAGGCAGCTTGACAGTAGTTCCACAGTCCAATACTTGCTCTCCATTGAGAGACATCAATCATCTTGTAATTTATTATTATTATTATAAATGACGTTACCGTCCAGTAGTTCCTTTATCAATATTCAGTGACTAATGGCAAAGAGTACAATAGAAGTGAGTGTATGTGTACCTGAACTATCATTGAAATACATTCATGGATCATTAACACTATAATATGCTATGAGTAGTGTCTGTAGTATCAGTACATGGTGGTTGGTACCACTCCTCTACTACAATTAATATTTTCACTACTGACCGTATTTAACTAAATTTGGTCATTTCCTAACCTACTCTATTTCTCTATTTATATGATGAGTAGCCCATACATATCTATCAATAATATATTTTAGCTACAAGTAACACAATAAATAGTAAACCTTGCAATGAATATGAAGTGTAAAACAAATTTAATTATGAGTTTCATGTGCATGACATACACAATATTAATCAGCAGCTTTCTACTAGTAGATCTATAGCAAAATAGAGCATACAATAGTACAAGCAATAATTCAAGATAGAGTACAAGCCAAGTGAACTGTAAGAAGTATTATATATTAGCACTTATCAATTTGATATACAGTACATGTAGTTACTTACAGTTAATGTATTTTTAGTTTTGCGGTTATTGTTACTGTGCGTGAATATTGTTTTTCATGATATAAAGTTCTGATGCATGCACATTTTGTGGTGGTTACTTGTTACACGCTGTTATAGTCTTATTATTGAATGGTTCTGGTATTTGTTCTCTCTCTCTTCATCTCTCTTGTATTTACTCTTTGTTATTTATCAACTTGTAAAATTAACTAGAACTGCCTTGCTGAATTCCACCCACAAACTCTAACAGGAACAGTGTTATAGCATGCATTACTACATGGTTATTGATAATCTAGCTTCTTCCATATACAGCTAGTTTAATTGTCGTAACTGGGACAGCCCATAGAAATTAGAGACTACATATTACAGTCTATACATTATAGGGATATCATATTATCATAACATATATCAGTCTTTACATGCACTGTAATATATTAGAGACTACATATATGTGTATATGTAGTCTATGCATAAACTTCAATAATTTAATTTTAATAAGTAAACTATTATAGTAAAACTAAATTTACCTTATTAAAAATACTAATACACTTGCACTATATGATGGCTAGTGTGGTCACACTGCTCAGTACAGTAGTCTTGTCTGGGACAGTCAAGAGTAGGTCACAGAGTATATACACAAGAATGAAGAGGCAAAGCTTTTATAGATTTAGCTAATATCCCTCTATCCAGCGGAGGAGAAGTCTCTCTACTGTAACCAGAAGTGGGAGTACATGTCATTCAACTACTCATATGAGTCATGTTGTGAGTGATCATTACTAAACCATAAAACCTATAGTACATATGATGTACATGCTGTTAGCATTATGACCAAATTTGGTCATTTCACATAATGACTGTTACATAACGCCCAAACAATGAATTTAAAAAATTTATTTGGATATAATGTATTGATTCATGTACAATATAATGATTACAGAAACATACATAAATTGATGATTATTATTATTGTTACTGTCTAAAAGTTTTCTTTTCTAAATTTAAATCCATAAT
>NW_003549890.1:0-4408 GCF_000090795.2 Amphimedon queenslandica | reverse complement strand
GTCAGAGAAATAGATAGGGAAAGCACCCTAAATGTCACTAGAAGAGATACAAATTGTGTAACAAGAAATCCTTTTTTAAGGGTGTACTAGCTGTCATCTCAAAGTTTTGGAGCAGTTCAAATTCATAGTCTTCTCAATGAAAAAGAGCAATGGGCTCAAGAGCGTCAACAGAATAACCTTTCTGCTAACATCACACTTGCAGTCTCAAAGGATGGTGTGTCTGGAGGGTCCATCATTGTGCAAGTTAAAAGTCATCAACTGGCTTTACGGAAATCTTGACGACAAATTTTTAGACAAAATAGAAAAAAAAGTTGTCAAAAAAGCCTACAGTGCTACAAGTATTATTGTAGAGGAAGCAACTGATGAGGACATTCTAGGCTTCCAGTTAATTTGAGTTCAAACCACTTGATTAACATAATGACTTTACCAGCTGGAGTGGAATTGTGTGAAATCCTATTTTATGCCAAAGGTAAGTATTCATATTCATTGTATTGAAATTAATTTACTGTAAAGTCATGTTATGTTCACTCCTTATCACTCCTTATAAAACCAGAAATGGAGCAAGCAAATATCTACAATAATAATACTCACATTTATTCTAGCAACAGTACAGTTGATGCATTGCATGCTCCCTTAAGTAATATAATAATTTTTGCTAAGTATTACACAATTTACTTTTTACTGATGTTTTTATTTTAGATTTGAACCATCAAAAAACTGTAAACTATCTTCTGTCCGGAATCATATTTGTCCGAGTCATATTCTTGGGCCTGGGGTGCCTTTTAAAAGGTGAGAAATGTACAAGAGCAAATTCCCCAGGCTCAAGAATAAAGAGAATCATAATCCAAAAAAGTAGATACAATTAATAGACTCTTCTATGTCTCAATTCTTATGACAATTATTGTAAATTACACTCATTCCTTCATTTCTTATATCCAGCAGTACAGCTATTGAAAAAGAATTATGTTTAAATGTTAGTGGTCATGGAAGCGGAACTGATCATAGCAGCAACAGTTTTTGTATTGAACGATGTCATATCTCTAGAGTGATTCAGTTACATCCTAACTTCTACCGGACAATTGCAGCTCAAAAAAGCTGCATATCTCTTGAATAAAGTGTTACTTTAATGAAGTAGCCCAACCAATGACAGCTACCTGAAAAGGTTTAATGACTCATTAGAAACTCTTGACCACCCAGAAGTTGATATCCTGATTCAAAATTTTAATTAAATATATTTTTTGTTTTTAAAAGTTTCATTATGGTTATTGATATTTTATTTTGTTGTTGTTTGGATTAATTTTTAAAAGTTGACAAGATAGCCACATGTGATGAGACCTGACACGGGAAATGGTTTCCTTTTCCTCCACTGGCCATAGATACCATAATCTTATAAATATATTAGTGTACATTGCAAGTAATGGCTGCTGCTAGTGGTCCATTCAAGGGTTCATTAGAGGAAAACATTGAAGGAATTGACAAACATTGTTATTCTTTACCTGTATTTTTATGTTATTCTATGGACTAGGATTAGAAGTTTCACAATGAAAAAGGTAAAATTTGCCCTAAATTTCATTTGTGGAAAATTTAATTAAGGTTAGGCCACACCCCCTATTAATTAATTTGCTGCCGATCATCATAACGCTTAATTACACCCTTGTAAGGTAGATTCCTATTGCAACGCAATGTCACTTTGCTCATCAAAAGTTTCCAATGAACATTAACCCAAGCACTTACAGTCACAAAAGTGATATGCTACATCACTTTGTGGATGAGTCTATAAAACAGAATCTGCAATCATTATTAAATGTGACTAAATTAGGGCCACATTGACTTTTAAATCTGCATATTGTAATAAATTCCTTATTTTTAATCCTATAAAAGGCAGTTTTTTGATGATACTTTTCTTGAAAAGCCTGGTATTTTGATATATGACACAGGCTCATATAGCTAGAGCATGGAGTTATAAAAAGGAGATGAGAAATTAAAGCACAAGAACACTGAAGGAGCACTTGACGCTAATACTACCACCCCCGTGTGGTTATTGTGTATGTGGTAAATTAAAGAGGATAAAATGGCGGTGGAAAGTGTTGAACATGTTAATACTCCATGAAGACACAAACAGGATGAGATGGGGCATTGGACAGGTGGTAAAACTGACATCACAAACCAAGACTACAGTAGGCAACATTTTTAACTACTTTGAACGACTACACAGATAAGGACTAGGGGACGGACCATACCAAAGGACAGCTGATGTAACAAGTGAGCCATTTACTTTGTTGTAAAGAGAGGAATTGTATAATATATGCCTCATAAATAACACTAGCTGCTCCCTTTCTACTCTAGAAATTAGTACTGTCACAATTAGAAAAATTATTTCAGAATGTGACAAATGATAGGGACAGACAGCAGCACAATGACAGGTTGAAGGACAGCTACAAATGTGACATTAAACTCACCACAACAACACTGCTGCTGTTGTTAGCACTCTGACCAATAGTTCAGCCAAGGACGAGCACCTTGCACATCTACTCCGTTGCCTATTCTCTTCTTAGCCCATATATAGAGCCCTGCATTTAGCAGGGGTTAGAAATAGAGTAGCTGATGCCCTCTCCCGGAACAATTTACCTCTCTATATCTTTCTCTTTCCTTACCTCTCATTAAGTAAACCATAGCACACTTTTAACTTTTAAATACTTTCAGGCTTAAGTAAAAAGTCTACAACTCCATCACCTGGTGCATCTCCTCCAATGTCACCTATTCAAAGCGATAGCACTGCCAAGAGTAAGTCACCATCAATGGAAAAAGTTACTTTAAATTAAATTTAGAGACTAGCCCTTCTCCTAAGGGATCAACAAAGACTTTGTCAAGTAATAATAAATAACTATAACCGTAACATTTGTTAGCAGGTTTAGCCTTACCTGTTCCTTCTGGAGCGACAACAGGTACTCTTTGTAATTTGTGATTCTTAAATTTTTGTCCATTTAGGGATACCAACCACTCCATTGGTTACAATACGTATGTTGTTTAAAATTATAAAAAAAAACTTTTCTTGCAGCTACAAAAACAGTGTTCAAGCCTAGAGGTAAAACGATGTCTCAATCTACAGCTTTCATTTTCATTTTATAGGGACTGTGCCACCAGTTGCGACCAAAAGGAAAGGTAAAACGCCAAAAAATAACATTTATTGTTGCTACATCTTAGAATTTTCAGCAAAGGCAAGCATAGGAACAACATTGCCTGGTAAGTTTAATCAAAATATATCTAATTTTTGTGTCACATAGGAAAGTCATCAAAGGGTAAGTCTAAAAACTAACTTTTGTAAAGGTCAAGTAATGATTGCAAAAGGTGGAGACTCCGGTAAAGGAACTGACAACAGTAGTAAGTCCACCACTTGTGCCGACTGTTGTCACTGTAAGCTTTTAGGTCATGTCAAAAAGAGTAATTTCTTTCAATGTGAGTTACTTTTTATGCAATTTTATAGGTCAGGCCCTCAGGACCCCTTCTCTGATTCCGAGTCCTCTACTCATCATGCTCTTAGACAAGGAGCTCATCTGGACATCAGCTTGCTGGAGAGAGCTGTTCAAGGCTTCTTTAGCCTCGGTTTAGCCCAGTCCCCCAAGACGTCTTACTCCACAGCCCAGAAACACTACCTGTCATTTTGTGCTAGCCTCCAACTTTCCCCTCTACCTCTCTCTGAGAGGTCTCTCTGTCTCTTTGCTGCATACCTTGCCAATCAAGGTTTTCATTATGCTCTATAACCTCCTACTTTTGTGCTCTCAGACACTTTCAGATAGCTGCAAGCCTCCCAGCCCCTCCCACTGATTCATGGCCATGGCTGCACTATGTCACAAGAGGGATAAAAAGGTCTCTGTCCAATAGAACCCACCTCCCTATTACTGCCTCCATAATGAGGCAGCTGAGGAAATGCTGGCCGGAAGCAGTTCACTGTCAGACTAGCTTCTTTAACAAACTGTGCTGGGAAGTAGCCTGTTCAGCCTTTTGTGGCTTCTTCAGGCTAGGTGAGTTGCTTCCCCAGGCCTCAGGAACAACTTCTCCTCTGCTCCTGACAGACATCGCAACGGACAGCCACTCATCTCCGTCTTTCTTCACTGTTCACCTGACAGATTTGACAAAAATGTAATTAAACGGATAATCTATGACTTTCACAAACAGAAGCAACACGTGATGGTGGCAAAATTTCTCAAAACAGTATGGGACAGTTGACTTTTAGTGGAGGGAAGCAACCATTTAAAAATAAGATCTTGAAATAATTCACCTGAATTTCCCCCAAAACTAAATGTAGTCAGAATCTCGTAACTATAGTAAATCTAAAATACCATGCACCCGGAGGAAGATTGATTTTGTGAAATGAGTTTAATGACACAGCATTACAATTATGCTATCC
>NW_003549887.1:0-4415 GCF_000090795.2 Amphimedon queenslandica | reverse complement strand
CGCATTAGAAGAAGTATATTAATCATAAATTAAAGAAATGAGCACTAATCATTTTCCCCAGAGACCAGAGTTACTTAAGTTAATAAAGAGGCAGTTTAAGGAGAAGGGAGATGTTGAGTATGCTCTAGCAGCTGTACTTGATGTAAGTTCCCTCTTAAAACTTCAATAATTTTGTTGCAGAGTTATTTTATGATTTATTCTCTTTTCCTTTTTTGTAGTCATCAGCTTTAGAGAAAAGTTTAAGTTTAGCCAGACAGTATGCTGGCAATGCAGTAGGTGTATTGGCCCAGTTCAGTGACTGTGAAGAGAAGCATAAACTACATTCACTTACTAATGACATCATTCAAAGACAGAAATGATTGATAGACTCTTTACATGCAAAAACACATCATTCATAATATTCATATGATACATCATTTCCTTTTTTGGATAATCATAAATTACTCCAGCACTCATCATTAGCTAGTCAGTGTCAGCAGTTTCTTCTTCTCAACTAAAGGAGCAATGAAGTCCTTCTATATAGCTTGCTTTGTCCTTGCTTCTTTTGCTTGTGCTGTTTCTGGACAGGAGGCAGTGCCAGAAAGACCTCTTGGTAAGAATAGACTTTCACATAGTTCACCAGTTCAGACATACAGTACTGATAGTGCAGCTTACTAACAATAAAGCTATAAAGTATATTTGCAATAGGAAAATGTATAATGAAGGAACAAATCTATGTGTCTTATTATTTATTATCATGACACTATTGCTTTTAAGTATCATTTTTTTCACCATTTTTAGGTTTTGTTTATTTGGATGATGCCCGTCCTAAAGTTGTCCTTGAAGTCTTCTATGACCAGTAAGCAGGAAAAGAAATGCAACTTTATTTTAAATGCTAATTTTTGCTCAGTTTATGCGATGATTCTGCAGCTAGTTGGCCCACACTGAAGCAGGTAAGCATCAAACTGAGCTCTTACACCGTATGCATTCATCAATCCATGTAGATTGAATCAGAGTATTCTGGTAAACAAGGTCTTGAGATACTGATCCATATCTTTCCATTGGTGTTAGTAGCAAATCACACTACATATGATTCTCTTGGTGATTTATTCTTCTCCATATAGCAACCATCATAATGCATTCTTCATGCAGAAAGCTGGTGAGGTGGTGAGAAATGAAACACGTGGTGATAGGAATGAGACTGATGATGCCTTTGTAACATTCCTGGAACAGGCCTTCAAGCAACAAGAAGGTAAATATTCAATATAATGTAGAGTATCTACTAGTATTTTAAAAGAGCTACATGCTCATTGAATAGAGATGCAATTATTATGCATTCATTTATGTTATAGAGTTTTTGACTGGAGCTGTTGACATGACTGAGCCTCAAGTACAAGCAAAGATAGCAGAATTTACTGAGACTGCTACCAAAGTATCCAAAGAAAAGTAAGCCAAGAAAAAATTAAAGTAGATCTAGAACACTTCATTTCTCTCCTTTTAACAATATTTATATGCTGCATGTGACACACATGTACCACTATTCATTCTTCATTAACAATAACCAAGCTACAATATTACATCATCTAAGTATAATCATATATTTAGTGGAGTATTTAATTATGGAAGTGGTTTTTCTTTCTTCATAGAGTGATGGCTGGTTTTAAGAGTGAAAGGGTTGACACCAAGTCTCGTAATGCATGGAGATACGCTGCCAGTCGCGGTATCACCGGCACTCCACAGTACATCATTAATGGTGTCCATGATTATGACGCAGTTAAACTCGATTTTGATGGTTGGAAGAAAATGATTGACGACCTCATGACAAGGCCATCATAAACTCTATGCTATTTCACATGCTATTTTGCTAAACATTTTAGAAGCTATTTGCTAAGAATAATTGACTAGAGTTATTGTTTTAATTCCTTTTTTTTATTTTAAATATAAATGAAATTAAATCGAGACAAGTTTTGTGGGAGACCAGCTATGACTGGTCCATAACCAGCAGAGTTGTCATACAGTTCAAACAAAGGAGCAGCAACAAGTTTATAGTTTCGAGGAACATGGAACATTGTCCTTTCTGGTAACTGAACAAGAAATAACTTCTTATGCTCCTAAAATAAAAAAGTTATATATTTGTTAATTATATGTTTTTTTCATTCCCAAACTCTCATACTGGAGCATGAGAATGAGTCTGTACCTTAGGGTGAGTGCAGTGTGCTGGTATGTACGGATATTGTGGAGATTCAAAGTTTGGTCTCCACCAGTTGGCGACTACGTCTTCAACGATCCAGGTTGAGAGAGGAGTGTCTTCTTTGCCCAGGGTATCGTTAACAATCCTTTGGACACCCTCTGCTTCACTCTCTCCTGGGCCAACCTCTCCTGATGGAAGTTTGAAAAAAGTGCTACCTATAGTTATCAAAAATTACGAAATAATATTTATAGATATTAGCTGCTCACAGATCTATTGCATACAAGGTTTCCCTAATGACTTTGGTATAGTGTTCTGAATCTGTCAGTACATTTTTATAAATTCTTAAAGTTGCTGCAAAATTTGACAAAATACCCTGTACTATATGGTACAGGGTATTTTGTCAAAAATGGCTCAGAGAGAATTCTCAATTTTTATAATATTTTCTGATACATATACATTTTCTTATGTTGTGTAAAAAGTTTGAGCTCATTCCGATCAAAATTAAATTTTTTACAAATCTTTAAAGTTGCTGCAAAATTTGACAAAATACCCTGTACTATAGTACAGGGACTTTGGTCAAATTTCGCCAAAATTGAAAAGTAGAGAATTCTCCATTTTTATTACATTTTCTGATACATATACATGTTCTTCTGTTGCGTAGAAAGTTTGAGCTCATTCCGATTAAAATTGGATTTTTTACAAATTTTAAAAGTTCCTCCAAAAACCATATCTACTCTTGGCCATATGTTCAATAGAATTGGTGCATTGAATATTAACAGGATGTCATTGTGATTCTATCCATTGTTCCCTGCATGCCACACACATGCACAATGCAATATTCATTAGAACTAATAAAAATAAATAAAAATATTCATAACGAGCCTATTATACCTCCCACTACAGCCAGGAATAATAAAAAATATTTTTTACTAAACCAAATCTTATTACACACATCATGGGTACCAGAATGAAAGTTAAATATGAAAAATAGTGTGAATTAATTTTAATGAACGTTTAACATATTGGATTTAGATTAACCTCTTTACCTAACTGTAGGAGCAGTACATGAGGTAGATTGTGTTCATGAACTAGTACTACTCCATCAACACTTCTTCTCATTCCTGTCTTCTCATAGTCTTCCTTGAGACGGAGGAAACGTGACTCCACTGTCCTGTCCTTCTCATACAAAGGCTCTTTGGTACCAAAGGTGTAGTTTGAAAGAGGGTATAGCTTGATTAGTCTGTCCATTAGTATCAGAAAATAATACAGTCTGGAAAGAGTTAAAAATGAATTTGGTCTTGGCTATTTTATTTTCCATTCCATGGTCCTCTATTATTTGCAAACAAAAAGCTTTTAAGCTGAGCTGAGAGGAACAATCAATGCAATAGATCTAGCCACTGCATGTTGCAAGATTTCCAGACTTTATTTTGTATAAGATGTACAGCTAGTGTTGTAGATAACATTCCTAAACCATAATATAATTGTCAGCAGAGACGCACCCATTTCATTACTAAGATTCAAAGCAATCAAAGCAATCAATATTCACACTGCCCTGATCGACTGGTTGTTCCCAGTTGCCAATAGTGATCCAACTTGTGAATCCGCTTGCCCTTTGTCTCCATATCTACTCAGATCAGGCCTGCAGTAATGGATAGCTTGACGAACAGTTTGAGGGGAACGAGCAGAAGGCGTGCTGAGAGTGCCCTCCACTCTGTTATACCGATGGAAGAACAAAGCATTCTATTGCCAGTCAGTAATTGCAACAAAAAGCTAAGCTTTTACATGACCATTACTGTCCCCTCTCTATCTCTCCTCTCTTAATTTTTCTACCATAACAGGGAGGAGAGAGAATATCCCATTTATGTCAAAATGGAGAACTACTCTGTTACAGATTTGAAGATGCACAAACCTTGTATGAAGCATTTCAATGTGGAAAGGGCTTTTCCAGTACGTTAAATTGTTAATACTCATAACTTGTACAAAGTAGCAACTTGTGCTGTACTTGTAAAAGCTAATTACTGACACTACACTGTTTCTTTCTCTTGAAGATGATGGTGATTGCTTGGGCTGGAGGGAGGACAGCAATTCGCCATACCAATGGATATCATATTCAAAGGTATGTTAATTTATAATTATGTTTGTGTAACGATGTTTATTAATTTGAAGGGACTAATGAAGTAGAAATAATAACTTCTTTTGTTTGTTTAGGTAGAGGAAAGGTTTATGAACTTTGGATCCGGTCTCA
>NW_003549886.1:0-4416 GCF_000090795.2 Amphimedon queenslandica | reverse complement strand
CTATGTGTGATCATCATGTACAACTACAAACCTCCTCCTTGATTAGTCTCGCATGGCCAGACTCCACCCCTTTTTGTCATTTGGGTAAGCGGGATGGAGAGTCTGGCTGCGTGAGACTACTCCTTGATATATTAATGAATAATTATGATTATTAACGATTCATGTGTATGCACTGCACATGCAGAGTGCCCAATAGCAAACTATTTATTCAACAGTTATTATACTTATAATTCTAAACAACAACTACACTGAGATATGCCTGTGAATAACACACTATAGTTGGAATATCATTACCAGTCAATAGTAATTGAGCCAGTATTGATGATAGAGTCACTGTACTTCATTCCAACTTGAGGCAACAAGATCAAAGTAAACACAAAATTTTAAACTGTTATCGTTGAAAGTTGTAAACTGTCAAAAGGTGCCGCACACAAACTGTTTACTGCCGGGAGTTACTGCCTTTAGTACCTTCCCTTCCTCACAAGTGACAATGACATAATCACTGGTACAGCTCATTCCTGTAGTCACTGCACAACTATAAGTCATGCAGTTATTGAGTGAGAGAATGCAGAGCTATGAAAGAAGAGAGAGTATCAGTGTACATATACATGAAGACTTACAAGTGATGATAGTCACTGGAGCAGCAACCAGAACCAGTTTAACATCTGGGTCAGTAAAGGTGTGGCGATTGCAGCTTATAGTGTTGTAGATCTATGGCATCTCATGAATAGTCAACATGACAGCATAAATGTATAATCATGAAAAGAAAATAAGAACTACTGTACAAAAAACTAATAACTACACTACAATAATGAAAGGATATTAAGTATACCATCTATATAGCTAGCTACAGTTTAGTCAATTATACTGTCATTTTAAAGACATTATGCCAGCAGCAGTACAGCCAGTATCAGAGCTACCAATACACTAACAGTAACTCCATTAGCAAGAACTGAAGCAGAGCCAGAAGGAGTTGGTCTGCTAGTTACTGAAGGAGTAACAGTGGAAGCAGCTATAAAATAATATGAATTAATTAACTATATATATATATTTACATGCATAGACATGTACCTCTGGAGCATTGCAATACTAGGTCCATTGTACCAGCTAAACACTGTTGGTTGGTTGATGATAAAGCATCACAATCATCAACAGTATTAGCAGTAAGAGGACAAGAGAAAGATGAATAATAGGCTGTACCTACTGGAGCAGTGCCATACACTGAAGAATCATGAGAAAGAATAACACCATCTAATGATGAAGATAAGTATCAAATACTGTAATGTTGTAATTCCATATACTTACTGTTGTCAAATCCCATTGATTGGCAAAATAAATTTAAAACTGCTGGGGTTTGAGATCCATCATTACGGAGAGAAGCATAGAATGCTCCATCAATACAGTAAATTGGTATACCAGATACTATCTCACGTCCATTGACTATTCTTGTGATGTTATTATGGAGATACAGTTTAGACCCATTACAAGGAACTGTAAATGAAAAAAATATTGTAATAGTAAAAATAATATTATTGATTTACTTCCAGGAGAGCATCTTAAAATAGTTTCCAACTGTCCAGTGTAACACTGTGGATTACTGGAAAATGATGGGTTATTATCACAATTTTCATCAGTGCCGGAACAAGTAAAGTTACTGAAATAAATTATCCCTTGGGGAGACCCACTGTACAGGGTCTGGGCAAGACTTGAATTTGAAGGAAGGAGATTACCAACTAAATAAAATAAATAAAAATCAGAATAAATGACTGGAGGGATTGATGTTAGCTTACATGCAAATCCAGCCCCTCTGCAGAAGATTGATCCATAAGGATAATTAGTGCCATCATTACATACCCTGGCATATGTTCCCCCAGCACAGAACTGTGGTATCCCAATGTAATAGCTAATGCCATTAAGTTCAACCATAGTTGTTTGATTGCTGAATAGAGTAAAATTATCAGAATCAGCACACACTGAAAAGAAATGAGAGAGTACTATTTGCAAGTGGTGAATGATCATGTATACCTTTCTGACATGTAAGAGTAGCATATCCATTAGGACTGCAGTCTCCATACATTGTGGTGTTTGTACAATTAGTTAATCCTGTACATTCAAACCCAGTGACTACTCTACCAAGATCTCTTGTTAAGTTAAGAGGAGGAACCACAACACCTGATGGTGCCCCTACAAACCCACCTGAACACCAAAAAAAAAATAAAAATGATACAATTTATTCTTACTTGATATTCCTAAACTATACAAGCATATTCTTGAGACATCAATATGACTTAATGAGACACCACTGCATACAGGAAGAAAGCTTCCATCCACACAAATGGTTGGAGGACCAGTCACTGTGAAGAGGCCAGGGCCATTTGATACATTGACATAATTGTTTAGACCAGTTTGACCAGGATAACATTCAGGGGTAACTATTGCATAAAAACAATAATCATATTAGATTTGCAACTTTAAAATGAACTTACTATAACTACACTGTATACTAAGCAGTCCACCACTAGCTGTACAGTTGCTCGTTTGACTCCCAGTACAAGAAGAGTAGCCATTGGAGCAGGAGACATTAGTGTAGCTGTAGTTATAATTCTCTGAAAAATACTCAAAAAAATCAGGGTAACCAATAGAACCGTTAACTGACACAAAACCTGTCAAGAGATGAAAGGGAGGTTTAGAATTTAATAATCTGTACCTGGTGGATAAATATCATTGAATATTGCTTGACAGTAGTTACCAGCAGTTTCATTAGATACTCCAACTGCACATACGTCACCTATTTGACCAGCAACAGAGACACCAACTACAAAGTAGATAATTTGAACAGGATCCTGCTGTTCAGATCCAGTGAAGTTGTAGAAAAGGTTATTATTAATTGGGCCATCACAGTAAACTTGACCTATAGAATAAGAATAATGACTCATAAATGAAGCAATAGGATATTACTCACAGCTAAAAGCCAAAAGAGCAGCTACAATACTAAAGAGTCCTTTCATGACTGCTTCAGTTGATGTGTCTTCTACTTCTGTACAAAAGTAGGCCTGCCTCTTACCTTGAACTGTAACTGAGTCACTCCACTCTAAAAGAAGTTAATGGACCCAGATCTTGACTTCCTAACTATCACAGTAGCAAGCACAATAATGATAAGAGGAACAAAACAGCAACTGATATGATATACATGTCTTTCAATAGTTAACTAACTATTAGCATAAATGCCCACGTGCAATCACGTGGAGGAGCCATCAGTTGCTATGACAACAGTTTTAGTAAAATGGCGGACAGAAGTTTGCAGGTATTTAGATCCATTTTTCTATCATTAATCAGCTTTTACTTTAGGTATCTTACGTGGAAGATGAATTTGCACCGGCACAAGTAAGTCTGATGAGTGAAGATATGTTTAAGAATGATTTTGTGATACTGCATGTATACATGTACATGTACATGTACATATGCATTTTCTTTTAGGAGGAGTTTGGTGAGTGGCAGCGAAGGTTTGATCAAGTCATTGAGGAATTGCCTGCTTACGGTCCAACTCTAGCAAAAATAAAAGTAATTGAAGTTATGATGTAGATATATATGTATTATATACATGCCATTTTGATGTATATACATGTATAATAATTGTTAATATCTTTTTCAGAAACAGTATGAGGCAGTTATTGGTTTTATAATTGACAGTAAGAGAGTTCGAGCATTAGTTCAACTTGACCGTGAGAAGAGAAAAAAGGACAAACAGTCAATATTGTAAATATTATTGAATTTTATTTGTTTATTTATTTAGTTTTGTGTGTAGAAATTTTAAGAGACGCAAGGCAGAGCTCGAAGAGAAAATATTGAAATTATCTTCAGAAAATAAAAGACTCAAAAAAGAAATAGATACTACAAAGTAATTACTGCAACTTGATCATCGGTACATGTACATATTGGGAGGTGTGGCTTTATTGGAAAGAACCATGGGCTATAATACAGGGATTTTTTCAGATTTTGGCCCATTTCTTAAAATGGCTGTAACTCAAAAAATTGAAGTCGGAATCAGCTCAAACTTTCTACACAGCATAAGGACATCAATATGTATCAGAAAATGTAATAAAAATTGGGGGTGATTTCGGAGCCATTTTTTGGAAAAAACCATGGGCTATAGTACAGGGATTTTTCAGATTTTGGCTGATTTCTTAAAATGGCTGTAACTCAAAAAATTGAAGTCGGAATCGGCTCAAACTTTCTACACAGCATAAGGACATCAATATGTATCAGAAAATGTAATAAAAATTGGGAGTGATTTTGGAGCCATTTTTTGGAAAAAACCATGGGCTATAGTACAGGGATTTTTTCAGATTTTGGCCCATTTCTTAAAATGGCTGTAACTCAAAAAATTGAAGTCGGAATCGGCTCAAACTTTCTACA
>NW_003549882.1:0-4434 GCF_000090795.2 Amphimedon queenslandica | reverse complement strand
TACAGAAATTGCCACAGCCAAGTGGGTGATCTGACAGTGTCCTCTCATCAACAGCAGATGCCAATTCTTCATTTAGATATCTGTGGCAAACTTGATATTATTATTAGTTCCATTATTAATATTACTATTCAGACTATTATTAATTATGTCTGTGTTTATTATTATTAAGTGAATGTTAATAAGTCTTATAGGGTGTGTCACCTGATGACTATATAAGTGTGTTACTTTCAGGTAGTTAATTATCATTAGTTGTGTTCCTAGAGTAGAGTGATTGTTACTTTTTCTAATAACATTTATTGAGAATAGACGCATTCAGGACACAACAATTGGCAACGAGGCTGGCTCATATTGGACAGATACAGCAGTTTAACCGTGATACAGATGACTGGTCGATGTATTTAGAGAGGGTCGAATACTACTTTGAAGCTAATGATATAGCAGATGGAAGGCGTAAAGCAGCTCTGCTCAGTCTCATAGGTCCCGACACTTTCAAACTTCTAAGGAGTCTACTAGTACTTCACACCCCAGCTGACTACTCGTACGATGAGTTAAAGGAGTCCCTGTCGGCACACTTCTGTCCAAAAAGAAGTCAAGTGTTTTATCGTTCACAGTTTTTCCAGTGTGTACAGAAGCACGGTACTACTATTGCTTCATATTTATCAGAGCTACAGACTTTAGCCAAGGACTGTGGTTTTGGGGACTTACTCAACAATTTGCTGCGAAATCGCTTAATCTGTGGAGTTAGTGACCCAGCAATTCGTAAACATTTTCTAACAAAGGGAGATGACTTGACATTGAAAGATGCTATGAAAGATGCTACAACCATGGAAGCAGTGGTAAAAACTCTAAAGACCTTGGACCCCAACAAGGCTCCCATGACAAAGGCAGCTTAGGAGGAGCTGGAGTACACAATGTTAGACACTGTCAGTTTACACGTCCACCAGCAAAGCAGCCTCAAGGTCCAGGTGGGAAATAAAACAGTGGGGACAGTCAAAGGTCATGCTATCATTGTGGTATGAGTAATCACACATCTGATAGATGCTACTATAAAAATGCAACCTGCTTCAGTTGCAACAAAACTGGTCATATATCAAAAGTATGCAGAGCTAAGTCAAGGAAAGACTATGGGAAGAGGCAGCTGACTCAGCCAGTTCATGACATGTCAACAAATCACGACAACCCAGATGAATACTTGCTAGTGGCAGTAAACTTGACTGACTCTCACTCAAAGCCAAACATGGTGTCTGTAAATATGGATGGGATAGATATAGACATGGAGCTAGACACTGGAGCAGCAGTCTCAATTATGTCCGAAGATACTTTTCGATGCCACTGGCCTAATAAAGAATTACAGACGAGTGATACGAAGCTGAAGACATATTCCGGAGAACCATTATTTGTTAAAGGTACCATTAATGTACAAGTAAAATATGGTGTACAATCTGTTAAAGTACCATTATTAGTAGTAGTCGGAAAAGGTCCTACATTGTTTGGTCAAGAATGGTTGAGCAACATTAAGCTTGACTGGAAAAGCATTCATAATATACAAAGTGATGCTTTATATGTGTTATTACAAAAGTATGCACAACTTTTTACGGAGGGTCTGGGCAAATTAATGGGGTTTAAAGCAAACATTCAGGTTGACCCTCAAGTTTCCCCAAAATTTCATAAACCTTGCCCTATTCCATATGCATACAAGCCATTAGTTGAAGAGGAATTAGAGCGATTGTCAAGCCTTGGTATTATAACCCCAGTTCAATTTGTAGATTGGGCTGCACCTATTGTACCAGTGCTCAAGTGGGATAAGAAGAGTGTACGCATCTGTGGAGTCTATAATGTGATGGTCAATCAAGCATCTAGGCTTAAATGTTATCCAATTCCTAAGTTAGATGATTTGTTAACCTCCCTGGCAGGAGTTGTTTTTTTCTAAATTAGATACGTCACAGGCATATCAGCAGATTGAGCTTGATGATCAGAGTAAAATGTATGTCATCATAAACACTCATAAAGGTCTATTCAAATATAATAGGCTACCATTGGTGTTTCATTAGCACCTGCTATTTTTCAGAGAGTTATGGAGAGCCTTTTGCAGGGAATTCCCAATGCCTCAATATACATTGATGATATTTTGGTAGCTGGTAAATCTTATCAAGAACATATTGACACTTCAGAAACAGTACTAGCAAGATTACATGATGCAGGCTTAAGACTTAAGAAAGAGAAATGTTGTTTTACAATGTCTTCTGTTACTTACCTAGGTTACAGGGTTGATAAAGATAGGATTCATCCCATAACAGAGAAGGTAAGAGCAATCAAAGATGCTCCTCAACCTAAAAATGTAACAGCTGAATGCATATCTAGGTCTCTTGTCATACTACAACTGATTTTTGCCCCATCGTCCATCAGCATTAGCTCCACTATATAAATTATTACACAAGGGAGTAGCATGGAAGTGGTCATCTGAAGCACATGCCGCATTTAAGCATTCAAAAGAATTATCAGATGACAATGTATTAGCTCATTTTGATTCAGAGACAGAGTTAGTGCTAGCATGTGATGCCTCTCAGTACAGTATTGGAGCTGTTTTAGCACACCACTATACAGACGGATCTGAAAGGCCCATAGCCGTTGCCTCCCGTACTCTAAATGAAGCAGAGAAGAAATATAGCCAAATAGAAAAGAGGGGCTAGCATGTGTTTATGGAGTAAAAAATTTTCATTGCTATTTATATGGTTGACACTTTTCTCTGGTTACTGACCATAAGCCTTTACTTTCATTAGTTGGTAGTCAGCACATATCAAGTCAATCTTCTGCTAGGATACGTGTTTGGCTTTAACTTTGGCAGGTTATGAATATAATTAAGTTACAAAATATCAAATGACCATGCCAACGCTGATGCATTAAGCAGATTACCATTAAACAATTTACCTGCTTCCGTTTCACAGCCTCCAGAATTAATTTTACTAATGAAACGTATAGCTAGTTGTCCAATAACAGCAAAGCAAATAAGTAACTGGACAAAAGCTAATGCAATTTATCAAGAGTTTTGCATTATATCAATGAAGGCTGGCTAGAATCTTGTCCAGATGAATCTTTTAATCCTAACTGGACTAAACAAGCAGAGTTATCAGCATTAGATGGCTGTATTTTATGGGCATCTCGAGTAGTAGTTCCGAAACAGGGAAGAGAGCATTTGTTGCTAGAGCTACATGAAGGTCATGTTGGCATTTCCAAAGCAAAAGCAAGAGCTCGATCATGCATTTGGTGACCTGGAATTGTCCAGGACATTGAAAGAGTAGTAAAGGGACGTGCTAAATGTCAGGAAAGCAAAATATTACCAGCAGAAGCCTTGCTCCACCTATAGCCATGGCCATCAAGACCTTGGTCACGCCTACACGTTGATTTTGCTGGTCCTGTAAATAATACAATGTTTTTTATACTAATTGGTGCATTTACGAAGTGGATAGAAGCTTTTCCAATGTCAAGTATTACAGCTACCAGCACTATTTAACGCATAATAACTCTCTTTTGCTCAATTTGGCATTCCCGATACTATTGTGTCAGATAATGAACCTACCTTTTTAAGCCAGGAGTTCAAAGAATATCTACAGCAAAATGGAGTTTGTCATGTCACGTCTGCACCATATGATCCAGCATCCAACGGCCTAGCAGAATGAGCTGTTCAAATTGTTAAGAATGGACTACTAATGGAATGATACACAATAGATTGGCTCGTACACTGTTCAACTATCAAGTATTACCACAAAGCACTACTTGCATATCGCCTTCAGAATTATTATTTAACTGATTAATTAAGTCAAGGTTAGATTTAGTTTAACCAGATATTCCAGCTTGTGTTGAACAAAGACAAATTCAACAGACGGAATACCATGATATTCATGCTAAGAATCATCCATTACTTGTGGGGGAAGAAATATATTATAAAAATTTTGGTGATGGTCCTAAATGGAAAAAAGGTTGTATATTAAAAAATTGTGGTTTAGTAGCTCGTTTAACTTGTGATCAGGATGGGAAGTTAATAAGACGACATATAGATCACATTCGAAGGAATCATATAAATTTTAGTCCTGATATGATGGATTCCTCCGATGATTTTATGATTGATTTTTGTGGGAACAATGATTCACCTCAAGATAATAATAATCGTACCCCAGGTCGTTCACCGTATCCTAGACAAAATCGTCCACCCGATTGTTTCACACCACTATTATCTTAGGGGAAAGGATTGTGGTAAACTAGATGTTACTATTAGTCTATTATTAATATTACTATTAGGACTATTATTAATTATGTATGTGTTTATTATTATTAAGTAAATGTTAATAAGTCTTATAGGGTGTGTCACCTGATGACTATATAAGTGTGTTAGTATTGTATTTTCAGTTAGTTAATTATCATTAGTTGTGTTCCTAG
>NW_003549881.1:0-4438 GCF_000090795.2 Amphimedon queenslandica | reverse complement strand
TTGAGATAACTGGTCCTTTGAGCTGTCTATGGTAATCAGGTCTTGGTATGTTCCTTAGTGAGTACTTGGTCCGTCTTCTCCGCGCTGTAGACATCAACTGTCGGATATCTCCTGCTCTTCTAATGGGATTCCCTCTTTCAACTGTTTGAGGAGAGATCCCACCGCTGCCACCAAATATGTCAAGGATCACCGACAGAAGATAACGCTGAGTGGTCTTTAGTTTTAAAAAGATATTTTTCTCAAAAACGAACAACAACACAACTACAACAATCACACATATATATATCTATCATACATCCCATACTCAGCACTCAGCTCCCCTTCTCTCATTGGTCAGTGACTCATTAGTCTCTTCAGACGTTAACACCTGCTGAGGAAGTCTGCCTCTATGAGATATGTCTAGCTCATTAGTTATTGTTATCCCATGGTGATCCATTACAAGCTGCTAGCAAAGTGAGAGGAGGAATGTCTTTTGAAATTGATGACTGCAAATTTCATCTTAAAGCAATGACAAGACCAGACTATCAGCCATTAGTAGATAATAAAAGAATTATAGAGAAATTACGAGAAAGAATAACATTAATGAATATTGAACTAATGACTGAAAGAGAACACAATGAGAAGATTATAAAAGATATTGAAGGTTTTGGTGTCATCATTTGATTGGTGATATAATTATTAATAGATTTGAAAGATAAAGAGACTGAGGATCCTGCAGGAGATAAAGTGACTAGTGATGAAGAGATTGAGTATAATAGTATGAATGATGAATTTAAGGATCAAATTTGTTCAGTAAGTGAAATCAGACATTGATAATACTCTTTTCAATTAGTTCAAATTATATTGTAATCATCCTGTTACTGGAAAATTTTTGGAGTCAATACTTGAAGTACATAAAGATGAATTACTACTCACAGTACTGGATAAAGCTTATGAGGTTTATTATTTTTTGTTAATTTTTATTTATTCTTTCATTTTTTCATTTCTATTCTCTTCATTCCTTAATCAGTTAATGAAATTAGCTCCCCATATTCCTATTGAGAGATGTCGTTTAGTTAAATATTCTTATGATGATGATTTAATGGAACAGTCCTTTGATCTTGATGAGGTACAATTAAGTTTTGTGTATCCTGTTGTTATTGTTATTTTTAGTTTCAGCATCAAACTATTGGACAAATTGTGGGTGGAACTAGACGTTATTATCCTTTTGGATTATTCATAGAAACTCGTGAAGAAAATGAAATTTTTGATAAATACCATGATGGAGGTGAGTGTGATCGGTTACATTGACAATGCCTTTAATTATACTATGATGTGTTTGATGGTGTAGGTAATAATCTAAAGATATCAGTAGTTGATCTGTCAACTGGTAAAGTAGGATCAGCTAAACTAGTGAGAGTTGAAGATGGTTGGACTGTTGGAGAATTAAAACACCATATAGGAGAAGTAAGGGAAGTTATATACTGCCATTTATATTGTTCTCCTTCCTTATTGATTTGGTTCATTTTTCTCTAGGTATATAATCTTAATTCATCATGTATGAGATTTGTGCTAGAGGAGAAGAATGATGTTACTGATATTAGTGATGCAGGAAGTACTTTAGGGAAGATATTCAGAAAATCAACATACAAAGACCGACAAGTACAGAGTACTGATATTAATACTGTAATGGAATATTTGATAGTGGTTATTTTCTCCAAAAATTACCATTTATCTTTTTTTATGAATGTACATGTAAATCTATGTATCCATGAGCATGCATGTTTAAGTTTATATTGGTATATCTAATCATGATTTTAATATTATTTTTCACTTTTACATGGTACATGTATTTCACACTTTTTTCCTCTTTATTGTCTTTATGCACACACCAACACACTTTTAGTTAGTGTATGTATCATCAGATTCTGAAGATTATAAAAAAGAATTCAAAGATAGTGAGATGTACGTACAGATATGTTTCTGAACTTTATCTTATCAACCGAATACTATTAAACATTACAATACCTCTGGCTCCTGGACCTGAAGCCACTCATACTGCAACTAATGTACCTGAAGGAGGGATAATAATGAAGTTTGTACCAATGAAGGAAGAATATAAAGGAAAAGAAAGAAGTAAACTTAATTGTAATAACATTAATGTAAACATTATATTATTCAATACAGAGGTACAAGTACTAGTTGATAAGAGAATGACATTAGCTCAATTGAAGGAAGAGTTAGTTCCACTGATTGGTATACCACCTACTGGTTTTATAGTGTATAAAATCAGTGATAATAAAGAATATGAAATAAACAGACTTGATAGTACATCAAGCTTACAGTATATTGATTCTGGATCAGAGGTGGTTTTGTGTAATAGCCTTCTATTATTTATTACTTTGTATATCATCTCCTAGCTGATAGTAAGACTGGGTAGACCATTACAAGAAGGAGAGTACAGAATTACATTGTATTTATTACAAGTTAACAATACAGAAGTATAAGAATATTTAACGTATTTCCTCGAATAAGGGCCCTACTCAAATAAGCGCCTATCACTAATATATTACCACTATAGATACACATATTTGAGCCAGTATTATGTACATCAGTGGTTAGAGTGGTCCAAATAGCCTAACTGTTCATCCTCAGTCCTCAAGACATAGAGTTACGGGTTTGATCCTGGGTTTTGCAATTTTTTTTCGTGATTTTTGCCTCTGTTAAGCAATAAATGCCTAGGCCCTTATTCGAGGAAATACGGTAATTGTTACACTTTGTATTGATATTTTGTTTTTAGTTTTGTAAGTTTATAATGGAATCTATTGTTGCTGAGGGTACACCAGTGAAAGAATTTAAGAAACAAATTATTGAAGAAGCAAAAGTACAAGGAATTGACTGTGTCCTTGAATTAGAAAAGTAAATACCGTATATGCCATATACCGTATGGAAGGAAATTTTGGAGGTAGTTAAATTTGGCGAATTTGGCGTTTTGATAGCCATTCGCCAAAATAAAAATTTGCCATTTTGAGCCATTATGCGCATGCTCAATGGCACATGGCCACAAATTCGCCAAATTAAAATTCGCCAATCATCCAAAATTTAGCAATTCGCCAAAATTTAGTCCCTCCAAAATTTCCTTCTGTACGGTATTTTGCGGGGATTAAATTTTTGCAATTTTTGCGTTTTGCAAAAGTTTGTGAAGTTAAATCCACAAAATAGCATGATGATTGTAGTATAGGTGTAGTAATTGCATTAAAATACAAAAGTGCAGCCAAATTGCAAATTTTGACACCCACAAACTATATGGTGTACATGTACATCATGTGACTATCATGTGACTTATTGTGTAGAATGAGATTACGTTTCAAGGATGGAGTATCCCCTGGTAGAGTATATTATCTTGATCATCAGTTCATTAATACTAGTAGGGAAATGTATGTGGAACCATTGAAAGGTTAGTATATCTGCTGTATGTGTTAGTATTAATGTGTATGGTGTATTATTATAATTGTTATTAATGTGGGTGGATATTCCTGAGTTCAGTCTTTGTCTTTATCATAGTTGTCCTTTTGTTATAAAAACTGTCATTGATCTTTACTTTTGTAACATATCTCAGTTATATTTTCAGTATATTGTACTGTACATACTAGATGCATTTTATAGTAAGTTTAATGTTAGCTAGTGTATTATTTTGTTAGGACCAGAGAAGAAGAAGGATGTAACACAGACACAGGTGTATGTTATAAAATGGCGTCCATCACAATGTTCAGTTGATCCAATAGAAGAAATTATACTGGATAATACATATGGTCCTAAGCATGTTATTGAAAAGGTATTATTTATAATAAGGAACATGTGTAAGTATCACATTATTATTGTTTTCACAGCTTTCGGAGTTAAGTGGAGTTCCTGTTGAGTATATCTATTGTACAGAGGTTAATCATTAAAACATTTTAAAGATACTCTCTCTCTCTCTGACTCTATTAGGGAACATCATTTCCAGTTGAGATACCATGTCTTGATATTGAGAATAAGTTGGAATGGTATTCCATCAGTTCAGGCATACCATACTCATTAGGACTATATGATGATGGATATGTCATATATTACAAGTACTAATGAACACACACACACATTATGTATACACACACACTTACATACACCTCTTACTGTTTATAATTATTTAGAGACAATAGAGAGACAATGAAAGAGTTAAAAGATAAAGAGAGATCAGAAATACAAGAGGCAGAGGAAGCAAGGTCAGTAAACCTCATGTTTTATCATGTACATGTACAATCAGTTAATTAAATTCCTTCATTTATTATGTAGGTTGAGAAGGATTAAGAAATACACATCAAAGTATACACATAGACATGGATATTGGTTTAGGACTGACTAAATGGATTGGCTTAACTTTTAATGTCATATTAATTGTTATTATTGTAGTTGCAACTCT
>NW_003549879.1:0-4450 GCF_000090795.2 Amphimedon queenslandica | reverse complement strand
AGAGGGATTTTTGGTGAATTTGGTATTTTGATAATAGCCATTCACCAAAATAAAACCCACCATTATGAACCATTATGTACACATGTACATGCTCAATGGGACATGGACACAAATTAAAACACACCAAAATTTAGCAGTTCAACAAATCCCATGCACAACTTCAAATTACCAGAAGCATGCTAGTTTGGATAATTTTAATTGCATTAGGTAGCTATTTAAAAACTGATTTATGAAGCACAAAGTTTAGACACATCAAATGTCCATTATGTACATGTACATGTATTTACCAGTGAAAGTGTGAGGAGCAGTTAGGACATGTAACCACATCTTCACTAAACCTGAACAACAGATCCCTTGAATGACATACACCACATCCTGTACCATTAGCTGAACATTTCTACAGAAAAATATTACAAGATAACACGTTACTAGTCACATGTACATCATGCATGACTACAAATAGGAGGGGGCAAGGGGGAATTAGCAGTAGGCCCCAATTAAAGGGGCCCACAGTCTCAGGTTATTAGTAAACTCTTGGGGCTTGGGGGGCCTAATGCAAACTTTAAAATACAACTTTCAATATTGATGAGATACATAATAGTATTAGCACAGTAAAGAGTGCTGTATGGCTGATAACGGCACGAGGGGTGGAGTCGAGACAGACAATACAGCTACGAGTATAGCTTTGGATATTTTTGGAATTTTTTGAAATGGCTGTAACTTGAAAAATTGAAGCAGGAATCACCTCAAACTTTCTACACAGCATAAGAAAATTAATATGTATCAGAAAATGTAATAAAAATTTGGGGTGAATTTTTGGCCATTTTTTGCAAAAAAACCATAGCCTTGCATATTTTTCAGAATTTCAGCGTTTTCTTAAAATGGCCGTAACTTGAAAAATTGAAGTGGGAGTCACCTCAAACTTTCTACACAGCATAAAATTGTGGTGATTTTTTTGGCCATTTTTTGGAAAAAAAAGGTTATATAGCCTTGGGAGTTTTCAAAATTTTGGCGTTTTCCTAAAATGGCCGTAACTTGAATAATTGAAGTCCGAATCAGCTCAAACTTTCTACACAGCATAGGACATCAATGTGTACCAGTAAAGGTAATAAAAATTTCGAGTGATTATTTGGCCATTTTTTGGAAAAAACAATGGACTATAGCCTTGGGTATTTTTAAAGATTTTTGGCGTTTTCTTAAAATGGTTGTAACTTGAAAAATTGAAGTCAGAATTACCTCAAACTTTCTACACAGAATAAGGACATCAATATGTATTTTAAAATATAATAAAAATTTGGGGTGATTTTTTGGCCATCTTTTGGAAACAAGTGTAACAGTGTAAAAAATTCCTATAATTGTTTTCACCACCTTGCAAGTACAGCTGGGTTCTTATTACGACTTATGAAGGTTCTCTCTACCTTCTAATGCTTCCAGAAAAGACTTTAGACAGTATCTCTATGTTCTTTCGCTGTTAGAAAGCTCATAACTTTGTCCCATGAGCAAACCGCCATTTTTGTTTGCCGTGACCACACCCACTACATAGCGTGGCGGGTGATTGCTAAGGCTTGTTATTTCTCCAATACAATGTGTATAGAAGAAATGTAAGTGTGGACATACAAATAAATAAATTAATTAATTAATAAATATATATAGATAGCGCGACGGTGAAATCAATTATAGGACGACTTAGGGGCGTAGCTCTCAGGTTGTAAAAACCATGGACTATAGCCTTGGGTATTTTTCAGATTTTTGGCGTTTTCTTGATATGGCAGTAACTTGAAAAATTGAAGTCGGAATCACCTCAAACTTCCTACACAGCATAAGGACATTAATACATGTATGTATCAGTAAATGTAATAAAAATTTGGGGTGATTTTTTTGCCATTTTTTGGGAAAAACCATGCCTTGGGTATTATTCAGAATTTTGGCGTTTTCTTAAAATGGTCGTAACTTGAAAAATTGAAGTCCGAATCAGCTCAAACTTCCTACACAGCATAAGGACATTAATATGTACCAGTAAAGGTAATAAAAATTTGGAGTGATTATTTGGCCATTTTTTGGAAAAAACCATGGACTATAGCCTTGGGTATTTTCAGAATTTTGGTGTTTTCTTAAAATGGCCGTAGCTTGAAAAATTGAAGTTGAAATCACATCAAACTTTCTACTCAACATAAGGACATCAATATGTACCAGAACATCTTATAAAATTGGGGGCGATTTTTTGGCCATGTTTTGGAAAAAACTCTAGGCTATAGCCTAGGATATTTTTCAGAATTTAGGCGTTTTCTAAATATGGCTATAACTTGAAAAATTGAAGTCGGAATCACCTCAAACTTTCTACACAGCATAAGGACATCAATATGTACCAGAAAATGTAATAGAAATCTGGATTGATTTCGGAGCCAATTTGTGGGAAAAACCATAGGCTATAGCCTTGGGTATTTTTCAAAATTTTGGTGTTTTCTTAAAGTGGCCATAACTTGAAAAATTGAAGTCAGAATCACATCAAACTTTCTACAAAGCATAAAAACATCCATATGTATCAGATAGTGTAATAAAAATCTGGGCTGATTTCGGAGCCATTTTTTGGGAAAAACCATAGGCTATAGCCTTGGGTATTTTTCAAAATTTTGGTGTTTTCTTAAAGTGGCCATAACTTGAAAAATTGAAGTCAGAATCACATCAAACTTTCTACAAAGCATAAAAACATCCATATGTATCAGATAGTGTAATAAAAATCTGGGCTGATTTCGGAGCCATTTTTTGGACAAATTCCAACTTCAATTTTTTAAGCTACAGCCATTTTAAGAAAACGCCCAAATTCTGAAAAATACCCAAGGCTATCCTTGGGTATTTTTCAGAATTTTGGCATTTTCTTAAAATCCTTGGGTATTATTCAGAATTTTGGCGTTTTCTTAAAATGGCTGTAGCTTAAAAAATTGAAGTCGGAATCACCTCAAATTTTCGACACAGCATAAGGACATTAATATGTATCAGATAATGTATTTGGAGTGATTTTGGAGCCATTTTTTGGAACAAACCATGGATTGGGTATTTTTCAGATACGCAATATATTTCCCAGTATCTCCAGTAGTGCTGGATCAGACACAAAGAAGAACCGAGGAATTTGTAGATGTACATACAATGTACATGTAGTTAGAGTGTAGACTGACCTATAAATAATAAACCAACCATATAATCATTAATGTACATGTACATGTTCATAGTAAAGTTCTGTACATGTATAAGCATAAAATCATCAAAAAATTGACAAAGAAATAAAGCTGCCATACATTAATATACACATAGACCTACCATCTTCATCATAATTGCTCATGGTGTCATCAATCCTGTTAGAAAACTCTAGCAGAAGGTTCCAAGTGTCTTTGGGTATTGCCAGCTCTTTTATAATGAGACTGAGAGAGGGAGAGAGAGAGAGATGAAATGTAACCTTTAAATGTAATTACAAGTATTGTTTACTCTTAAAAATTCACACCACAAGTCCAACAATTTGAAGCGACCAGTAAAAATAAGATTCCAGTAGGCAATGGCCATCTCAAGATCTGTAGAGAAATAAAAAGCACAAAAATATTTTAATCAATTCATACAATATACATTAAATTATACATGTACATGTATTCTCAAATTTTAGTAGGATCACTTGCAAAAATCCCCCATCAACACGTGTACATTAAAATCATTGTGTGAAACATGATCCTACATGTACAAGTACATGTATAACATTATGTCACTAGCCTAGTCCTTTCTGCCCGAGTTTTTGGCAATATTAAACGTAAACTGGTAGAAGTCCTTGAACTGTTGTGAGTCCTGTATCTCTCAATCAATGGTCTCACACCTTTTATGGAGTTTATCAATGGAATCACACCTAAAAGAGGGAGAGGGGGGAGAGAAGGAGAAAGACAGAGACAAAGAGAAAGAATTATACATTTATTTGCAGAAAGAATGTGAATTATGTTTTTATGCTTAAAGCAAAACTCATGAAATACAGTGATAAGAACATGTACAACATAATAGGAGAATGTTCATGTGCAATGAATGTGTCCATCAATACACACACTGCATGTACTGTACCTTCCAAACGGAGAAGAGATCCTTCAAAAACCATCAACTGCTTCATCAAAGTAAGTATCACCTAAATACTAGTAATATGTACTAGCACAATGAGGATACAGTAACTGACCATTGGGATCAAACTCCCATATCTCTGAACTGACTTGCATGAATAGGAAGAATTGCAATGAGGCTGATCTAAACACAATCTACAGACATGTAAAATTGTAATTGTACATGTACACATGTACATGCAAATAATAATGTCAATGAATTATAATGTCATGCATCAAACAGGTCTACAAAAGTAACAGTGTGTATTGTACATATGTACATACACAGTAAAACAATCATAATTATTAATGAACCTCTCATCCCC